>NC_060051.1:2770978-3074348 GCF_905333055.1 Maniola jurtina
TCATTATTTATAATATTGTTTCAGTTGCTTCTTTATTTTCTTACATCATTGTAATCTGAAGTTTTAAAAGCCTTTTCAATATTCTTAAACCTTCATCATCTCCATATCAGTATGTAAACGCATAACATATTGTGCTTTTCAAACTCCGTGTAACCACACCCTTTTTTCCGTGAAGAAAATCCGTCATGGATACCACCGGCCACGGGGGAGCACAGTGGTTATCTCGGACTGTAGGTAAAGCCTTAGTTTTTATTTTTATTCAGATACAAGTTTGCCTTGACTGCAATCTCATCTGGTGGTAAGTGATGATGTAGTTTAAGATGGAAGCGTGCTAACCTGGAAGGGGTATGGCAGTTTTCATTAAACCCATAGTTCTTATGTATAGCAGACCCACCACTGGGACACTACATGCCCCCAAACACCGTGAGAGGCATGCTGGAACCACAGCACGTCAACCATCAGGACAGGTGCTCCACCTTAGGCTGTATCATCTACTGTTTGGTGTGATTGCAGTCAAGCGTAAGCCTATACAGTGGAACCCCGGTAATCCGGCCCCTGTCTAATCCGGCACCCCCTGTAATCCGACATGTCTATTATTGAAATTATTTTTATTTATTTATTTTTTATTTGTACCAAACAGTTGTAACAATAAAAATAAAAATAAAGAAAAAGTGGACAGGGAAGCACTTATCTGTATAAGAGATCTCTACCAGTGACCCTTGGCAATACGAGAGGCTGTAAAGGGAGTAGAATAGGTACAGAAAAGATAAGCAGTAATTATGAAAAAAAAATAATAGATATTATTTTATATTATATAATATACAAGTATTTATATATTAAAATTTACTAAATTTGACGTACATAGTGAAGAATGATTTGTACTTCAGAGTATGTATGACATAGAATCTTATCATTTGATCTGTAATTTGTCGGATTACAAGGTACTCTTTTGTAAAAAAATCCGGACTATAGGGGGTCTTAGGCAGTACTCTATAATCCGACATTCGGTAGTTCGACACTGCCCTGCAAAACGTTTGTCGGATTACCGGGGGTCCACTAGTTGAAAAAAAAATTAGGCTATACCTAGGTGTAGGTATGCGATCTCTACTCTAGGACTTTTCCGCTTCTTATACATACATATAATTATTATTCGGTACGAATCGCCAATTCCATCATTCTGTTTAGATGTTTAAGACATGTTTATGTAAGCGAAGTAGCCATGCTGAAATTAGCCTAATTTTAAAAGATTCTGGAACTAATGTTTAAGTAACAAAAGTTACGAGTTGTTAGAAATGCTTGACGTCAATATTAATTTTCAGTTGCTTCACTTAGTTTTTTTACATCATTGTAATTTGGACTCTAAAAGGCAGAGAAGTTTGTGCTGCAATTTTTATTTATTCGCTAATAAGTTAACCTTTGAATGAGATATCTATTATTATAAAAATAAGTCTATCAATCTCTGCAGCATTTTAACCTCACACATACAAACAATAGTAGGTATACCTATGGATGTCAGACCCTTTGGTATTTTAACGATTCTTATCAGTTATCACATACCTACATTTTACAAGTATAGATTATAGTGACAATAACCGAGCCCTAGAGCTTTTGGTCTGCAGCCCAGGGTCCCAGCCTATACAGGACCCTCAACCCTCATTAGACATAACTCAAAATTTAAAAAACCCCCGACACAAAAACCTCTATAAAAAAACTAGAAAAGAGCTGATAACTATCAAACGACTAAACCGATTTTCTTCGATTATAGCTAAGAACACTCTCGATCAAGCCACCTTTCAAACGAAAACAACTAAATTAAAATCGGTTATTCGTTTAGGAGCTACGATGCCACAGGCAGATACACAGATACACACGTCAAACTTATAACACTCCTCTTTTTGGGTCGGGGGTTAAGAAAAGCAATTAGTTTATTAATTAGGCAGGACCCCAAGTAGTAGGTATTAGCCCAAGGACCCACAAACTCACGGTCCGTTTCCTCATGAGGTGAGTTAAATTTACTCTTAAAGCTCATTTAGTTATTACTCATCCAATAAAATGGGTATTTATTAATTAACATGGTAAAGAAAATAATGCCATCCATTTATTCCCCGAATAATGAATTTAGTTATGACGTTTGTGGGGAAATCTGGCTTTGCAGGCGCCTTCTTTGACGTCATTACGTATCAAGATATTACGATCAGATACTACCATGTCGTATTAACTATTAGGATCAATTAGTAGGAAACTTAATGTGTCTATTATGGTAAATTAGTAATACATGGTTCTAGAAACTAGATAGGAATATTAGTGAGCGACTTTGTATGAATTACAATTTAGTTTTTGTGTGTAGTACGTTCATAATATATTAAGGTAATTAAATTACGGCCTTATAATATTATTTACTTATTTTTAGACGTCGGAAGGCATAAAAAAAAGATTAAAATTCAAAATTCAAATCATGTATTCAAAATAGGTAATATTTACACTTTTTGATAGTCAGTTGTTGGATTTGTAAGATGATATAGTGGTGATAATTAATTACGAACCTTAAAACTAAGTTGTTAAAAATAGGAAATAACAGATCAGCCCAGGTTCCGAGTAATCTATAAGTAATTAGACAAGGTAAAACCTATACAACAGAACATACAATCATTTATTATCCGACTACGGCAAAGCCGCAAGGAAGGGTTATGATTTTAGTTTGTAATAGTAGTGTAGTAAGTTTAAAAATTACGTAGAATTTTTAGTATAAAAATGGTTTACAGACAAATAAGAAGATAGTCTAAGTCACTCTCTACGAGAGTGTTGAGTGTTGAACTTGTTGTTTTTCCAGGAAAGTTTTAAAAAGAAAAAAAAAGTTTTAAGTTACTCTTTGGTTTTAAGATACTCGTTAGAAGATACTCTTGTCCGGGATGCGAGCCATCACCTCTGTGTCTTTCGAAACGTCAAAATCGGTTGAATAGATGAGCCGTAATTTCGCATTTAAAATATTAACTTATGGATAATAATAAGTATAGAATACAGATCTAAGTATCTACCTAAATTAATGAATTAGCCAAATAATATTACTATTGCTCTGTCTTCCACATAATGATACCAAACAATAAACTACAGAAATATCCCATAAACTTGTTTAAAATCAGATAAAATTGTTAAATTATTACAATAAAACTTAAAGCTAGCCCTATCTAACCGTACAAATCATTGTCGCGTCGGACAGCCAGGCTGATCCTTTGCGCAAAAAATGAGTCAGCCCTTCTGGCACCAGATGATTCTATTAATCGCGATTTATAATATAAAAATTACTCAAATGTACAAAATAACTTCCTGATCACCTGATTACCATAGCACCTTACTACATGGTACTACAACTACATACTACAATAAACCGCTGACTGTACTAAGTACTTATGACTCAGCACCTGAAAATTAATCACTTTACTGAACTAGTGACGTCATCGTGTGAGTCATACTTTCTCCGATGATCTTATACTACGGGTTTTTACTTCCTACATTGTTAATATTATTTGTTCGGCATTTTCTCAGTAGTTTCTAAGAGGAAAGGTTTTCTCAGAATTTTTAAGAGGGGTCTCTCCGTCACTTGCTCCATACAAACGTAGTTCGTCTCCCATTTGAATACTAACCAATCATACTCAATGGAATTTTATAGAAACGTTCCGGGAACTAATATCTATGCCTGTGGTTTTCCAGATTTCCGTTAAAATATTCGGTTTCAAAGTTACGCGGTCTTAAAAATTCACATGTACAAATCTTTGAGCCCCTGTAATTTTAAAACTACATATTTTTAGAAAAATCTAAAACACCACAGACACAGATATTAGTTTTTAGAATATGTCTGCAAAATTTCTTGACCTTTGGTTGCTTAGTATTCAAATGAAATTGGAACTACGATTGTATGTAGTAAGTGACGGAGAGAGCCCTGTTAAGGCTTAAAATAGAAATCGAGAGGTTTTTTAATCAAATAAACTTTTACAACTTCTTTCAAAGCGACAAGTGAATCTACTAATGATTTGAAATGCTTGCATTAGCGTGAAGAGCTAGCAAGAAACTCAGCGACTACTCTTGTCAAAAACAATACATACAAATAATTGTAGTCCCGTACACGTGCACCACATTGTACATTGATTGTAGCACTAGTATACGCAACTGCCGACAGCAAATGTACAAGGTTTCCAACTCAATCGGATAAGTGATGCATGAAGTATGAACACATAGACAAATTAATTTTTATGTTTAATACCAGATGATGCTCACGACTCTGTCCATGTTTTCACATATTAATGGATAGGTTTCTTTTATGACACAGGAACTCACTTTCAAATTTTCAAAAGGTTCTGGATGAAAGTGCGTCATTTTTCAAGTTATATTGATGAAAATTTCTATGGAAAAAAAAGGTAGGTTCTTTTCCAAAAATGGAAAAGAACCTACTTAAAACAATTATTATTTTGGAATTTCTGTAATTCCACCCTCCCACCGATTTTCAAAACATTCACTCTAGTAAAGTCGGGGCAGGTTAGCTAGTCTTGTTATATAACCGAACATTGTAGAAAAATGCAACATTCAATATCGTCCGCATAATACCTATTTTTGTACTTTATGAACTGCGCAGTTAAAATCGTAACAAACAACAAATTTCCGCGAATGAATTCGTACCACGGCACAGGGTAGCTGCTTGAGATCACGTAATCGTGCTGAAGGTCATCCAGGCGTCCTGTGTTGCACCATATTGGGTCATCTGCCAGGAATAATCGAGAAATAGGGGTCATTACAATTATTTACATTTTCGGCCTTTTAATGCAAGTTTTTCAATATAAATAGTCTTACTGTGGTCTTACTTAACGATATGAAGCTGATCGGCCAGCTTCGTCCGAGTGGAATGTGTAGTTATTGCTATAGGTGGTCTCTCTCCGATCGTGTCGGATAGCCGTCCCATGAAAATGATAGAGGGTAAGTACCTACCTAGCTGGTTGAGATCACGTAATCGCGCTGAAGGTTACCCAGACGTCCCGTGTTGCACCATATTGGGTCATCTGCCAGGAATAATCGAGAAATAGGGGTCATTACAATTATTTACATTTTCGGCCTTTTAATGCAAGTTTTTCAATATAAATAGTCTTACTTAATGATATGAAGCTGATCAGCCAGCTTCGTCCGAGTGGAATGTGTAGTTATTGCTATAGATGGTCTCTCTCCGATCGTGTCGGATAGCCGTCCCATGAAAATGATAGAGGATAGGTACCTACCTAGCTGGTTGAGATCACGTAATCGCGCTGAAGGTTACCCAGACGTCCCGTGTTGCACCATATTGGGTCATCTGCCAGGAATAATCGAGAAATAGGGGTCATTACAATTATTTACATTTTCGGCCTTTTAATGCAAGTTTTTCAATATAAATAGTCTTACTTAATGATATGAAGCTGATCGGCCAGCTTCGTCCGAGTGGAATGTGTAGTTATTGCTATAGATGGTCTCTCTCCGATCGTGTCGGATAGCCGTCCCATGAAAATGATAGAGGGTAAGTACCTACCTAGCTGGTTGAGATCACGTAATCGCGCTGAAGGTTACCCAGACGTCCCGTATTGCACCATAATGGGTCATCTGCCAGGAGTAATCGAGAAATAGGGATCATTACAATTACTCACATTTTCAGCCATTTAATGCAAGTTTTTCAATATAAATAGTCTTACTGTGGTCTTACTCAACAATATGAAGCTGATCAGCCAGCTTCGTCCGAGTGGAATGTGTAGTTATTGCTATAGATGGTCTCTCTCCGATCGTGTCAGATAGCCGTCCCATGAAAATGATAGAGGATAGGTACCTACCTAGCTGGTTGAGATCACGTAATCGCGCTGAAGGTTACCCAGACGTCCCGTGTTGCACCATATTGGGTCATCTGCCAGGAATAATCGAGAAATAGGGGTCATTACAATTATTTACATTTTCGGCCTTTTAATGCAAGTTTTTCAATATAAATAGTCTTACTTAATGATATGAAGCTGATCGGCCAGCTTCGTCCGAGTGGAATGTGTAGTTATTGCTATAGGTGGTCTCTCTCCGATCGTGTCGGATACCCGTCCCATGAAACGGTTAGAGGGTAGGTACCTACCTAGCTGGTTGAGATCACCCAGACGTCCCGTATTGCACCATATTAGGTCATTTGCACCAGGATGTGGATATAGGCAACCTAATTTAACGCCGGAAAATCGAAGCATTCCCACGGGATTTTTGAATATCTAAATCCAAATTGACGAAGACTAAGTATTGTATATTATATGTAGTATAATACATCCTCGATTTATACAAATTTGGTTATAAACAGGTGTTAACAGCGAAGCCCACGAACTATCAAAACATTTGTTATCGTGACGTAGCGGCTGTGGTCTGCGCGCGCGCACGTGGCTAGAAGGTCGCAGGTTCGATGACTCGTTGCGCAATGACTCACTGTGCCATTAGCTGAAAAGCATTCAGGAATTTGTTAGCTATCAAATCTCAATTGCTTTTAAAGGAACAGTAATTTTTAGGGTTCCTTACCCGAACGGGACCCTATTACTAAGCCTCCTCTGTCCGTCCGTCCGTCAGCGGGCTGTATCTGGTGAACCGTAATAGGTAGGGATATATAAAAAGTTATTGTAAAAAAATCAAAATGGCTGCCATGAAAATATAAAAAAATTAAAATGTATAATTTTTTCTATGATGGATGATGTACGAGTCCGACTCGCGCTTGACCAATTTTTGTTACTATATTTTCAGTATTTCTCATAATCACTCTTTCCCTCTTGTTAGGTTTCATGGGATTTTCCATGACTTCATGACACACCTATAAATGCTCGCGGTTTGTTCGTTGGGGTGGAATTTTCCGCTAACAATGTTATTATTTATATAAAAACTAGCTTTTTTCTGCGACTTCATCCAAGCGGATAGATAGATAATGCTGGAATTTCTCTAGCCCTTTATTCATTGGGTGTCCATACCTTAATATTTGAAAAAGCAATCGCCGAGTTTCTCGCTGGTTCTTGTTGGTATGAAAGGTATTCCGAACCAGTGGTGGATGCATTTGACGATTCAAAAGTACTTGTAAAAGTTTAATTGAATAAAAATATTTTGAATTTTGAATTTGATTATGTTATTTGTGTCATCCTCATCAACCCATTGCCGGCTCACTACTGAGCACCGGTCTTCTCTTAGAATCAGGAAGGTTCAGCCATAGTACACCACGCTGGCTAAGTGCGTATTGGCAGACTTCACACTCCTTTGGGATCATCATGAGATCTCTCAGGCATGCAGGTTTCCTCACGATGTTTTCCTTCACCGTTTAAACAAGTGATGCTAAAAACACATAACTTCGAAAAATTAGAAGCGCGCGCCGTTTTATCCGATACTAGCGAATACCCTGTGTGTACTACTTTGCCAGAAAAAGAATGTGCCTAATGCATTTTAGTGGTCTAAAACCGTCTTCGCATTATTGCCTTTCTAATGAAACCGGTTTGGGGCACAAGGGTTCATGGTTTCAAAGTCTGTAAAGGACATAGGTAAAAACATTGTACCAGACCGCCTGTTGTGCCAGGTCCTACTTTCCACATGCAAACTGTGGAATCAACTCCCATCGGCGGTGTTCCCACTAGATTACAACATGGGGTTATTCAAGGGGCGGACCAACAAATTCCTGAAAGGCCGGCAACGCAATCGGTTCTTTAATGCTGCAAATGTTTTGTTCGCTATTTTTCATTAAAAAAAAAGTGTTATACTTATATATATTAGAATAAAAATGTACAACGCAATTAAGCTAATTTTCCTCAAGGAAAAGTTCCTTGGAACACAAAAATTGAAACTATAATATTTTTTTTACTTTCAACCACGCTTTGCGGTTAAACTCACTACGTTATAAGTTAATTATTGAATCATTGTAGAGATTTTCGGAAAAATACAACGCAACTTGCGTAATTTATTGCGGTTAGTTCAAACGTAACAGGTCAAACTAAGGTTATGTTTGGGGTACCAGCCAGGTAACCTCCTCGTGTGCCCGAGTGTTGCAGGTAGCAGCAGCGCTTGGGCCGGTGTACCCTGGTAACATGGTTAACGATTTCTCTTCATGGGATATTGTTAGCCATGGCTAATTGACCTGGCGGGGAGGGTTGTCCGCGCGTCCCTCTGAGTATCCCTAGCAGAGGGCGCAGTAGACGCACCCATGGGGCATAGCCCCAGGTGCGGAGGGTGTGGCTGTGTTGGGTGGTTGGTGATGGGGCTTCATCACCCATCCAGTCACTAGCTGCCCCACCGGTCTCTCGCCTGTCCGGTTTGGTGACGGGCGAGGGGGATGTTGAGGATAGGGAACGTGGAAAGGGGATCGCCCTTCCCGCGAACCCTAGCCCTCGAGAGGACCTGTGGGTGATGGACACGGGGTGGTCCGTCGCTCACAGTGTGGTCCTCGGGTTGGTTGGCGTGCTGTGGTTCCGGCATGCCTCTAACTAGGTGTTTGGGGGCACGTAGTGTCCCAGTGGTGGGTCTGCTACGGCGGACATCCGCTGGCGGAGTAACGAAAGAGAGTAAAAAAAAAAGGTTATGCTCTAAAAGCTTACCTATACGTCCCAAGTCTGTACCCTCAGTATAAAATTTTACTTCTCGCCATCGTTGACAGTATTTGAGAGTCGAAACACTTTAACGTTAAAGTAAAATTACTAAGGGTCAATTTTTTTACCGAAACGGCCACGGCCTTGTTCTAATGCTCAAGTTCGTACATAATTATGTGCCTATATTTACAGCCAGCGCTCTAAGCGGTAACGTTGCGAAATTAAAATCAATGGTATTAAATATTTGACTTTTAAATCAAGGATCATTAGGGTCTATTTTACTTTAACGTTATTTTGTTTCAATTCTCGAATACTATCAAAATCGGTGAGACAAAATCTCATACTGAGGGAACTGGTAACCTATCAGAACAAGCTTAAAAACAAGCCGCCCAGTGATGTAGCGTTTTGCTACGATAGCACGTATGTCGTATAAACCAAAAGGGTTATCTTGAAAATCTGAAATGTCTCTACGAAGCCGAACAAAATCTTTTTAAATAAGTACGGGACTACGTTGTAATAGTAGTACGTAGGTATACTTATACATTATAACTAGCTTAGGCCCGCGACTTCGTCCGCGTAGATTACACTTTCAAACCTTTATTTTACCCACTTGGGGGTTGAATTTTCAAAATTACTTTCTTAGTGGATGGCTAGCTACGTCATATTAATAGCTATCTGCATACCAAATATCAGCTCGGTCCGTTCGGTAGTTTGAGCTGTGCGTTGATAGATCAGTCAGTCAGTCACCTTTTTAACCCCCGACCCAAAAGAGGCGTGCTATAAGTTTGACGTGTGTATCTGTGTATCTGTCTGTGGCATCGTAGCTCCTAAACTAATGAACCGATTTTAATTTGGTTCTTTTGTTTGAAAGATGGCTTGATCGAGAGTGTTCTTAGTGTTCAAGAAAATCGGTTCAGCCGTTTGAAAGTTATCAGCTCTTTTCTAGTTACTGTAACCTTCACTTGTCGGGGGGTGTTATAAATTTTTAATTTACACTTGTTCTTATATATATTTAGATTATTATTATATATTATATTGCGTGATTTGTCGTAGGACACTTTTTTTCTGGCAATATTCCCAGACTAGATGATGCCCGCGACTTCGTCCGCGTGGATTTAGGTTTTTTGAAATCCCGTGGGAACTCTTTGATTTTCCGGGATAAAAAGTAGCCTATGTGCTAATCCTGGATATTATCTATCTCCATTCCAAATTTCAGCCAAATCCGTCCAGTAGTTTTGGCGTGAAGGAGTAACAAACATACACACACACACACACACACACACACACACACACACACACACACACACACACACAAACTTTCGCCTTTATAATATTATAGTGTGATATTTTTATGGGTGACAAGTATTACAAGCGCGCGATAATATCTCTAGGCGGGTCGAGCCTTCATATTCTTGATCTTCATGGACTTGATGTCCCAATACAATGAACCTACATTCATAAATAATGCATTTAACCAATGCTTTATTTCTTATCGTTATTGAATCTTAATTAACTCTTGTAAAAACTATTTTCGTAGAACCAAAGCTCGATCGAGGTCAAAGGCAACGTTATTCATAACATCAAAATGATTTAACGCATCATTGCCTAGAAAAATCAAGTAAAACAATGTTAGGTATATACATCCATTCAATTTTAAACTTTAAAAGTATTCGAAATAAATTTTAAATCGCTTGTACAATTTTGGTATGACAAATAGAGTTGTTAACTGTACTAGCCAAATATGTTCAATTGAAATCAGTGTTTTTGCATTTAGTTTTAAAGTTGTAAATGGCGTGTAGGATTTTGGGTGAAATTAGCATGTTGCTGATGGTACGAGGTCGTTAAACCGCCCGCAAAATCATCGCGGGTAACGAACTGTATTGCAAATAAAACATTAGTTTACGTAATGGTATTGTGTTAATTTTTTTGTTGACAGTACCAATGGTTTAAAAGTTTCTATTTATTTATTGAATGTATTGGTATACCTACTTTTGTTTTCCTTAATTTACTTAAAATTACATACAAATATTTTCTCACTGAAATGCATGAGGCGCACTATATGCGGCCCCATACGACTTTTTGACCGCAAAATGTCAATAAAATCATAGTACGAGTGAAAACCCTGACTCCAGAAGGTCTAAAGCGCCACAAATCGCGTCGCTTACGCGTTTCTCTGAGAAGGTTTTGCGATTTGTTGATCTTATAAGCAAAATAAAGAAAAAATTTACTATACATGTTTATTGACTGATTTCATAAATAAAAGGGGGGGATCACTTTGTCTTTGTGTTTTTCACACCCTATCAACAATGCCATGATTAACACGGCTAAATTTCTTTAAAAAAATGTTACATTTGAAAAACAGGAACTTGACTGAAAATTCCTGATTTGCAGTTTTGCAGATCCTTCATTGTTAATAGGGTGTGGCGATTTATTTTTTGGTAAAGGAAAATCTAGAAGTAGTAGGAAAGTGCTAAGAAAATATATAATTTTGTAGTTTGGGAAGCTCAGCAGCCCAGGTTATGGAAATTCTTCGATTTTCCGGAATAAAAAGTATCCTGTGCCCGTCTTTAGGATTTAAGCGCATCTCTGTGCCAAATGTTGTCGTTTCAGTGATTAATCCAATGAGCCATAAAAAGGCAACAGACAGACAAACACTCTATCGCATATTATATTAGTATGGATTATGTGCCATTGAACTTTAAAGTTTTTACAGTGCATGCCGATTAATTGATAACAGGAAAGATAAAAAGAAATATTTGAGTGCACTTTCTTTTTTATATTCGCGAGTTTATCCTTGAAAGTAGCTTCTACGAAGTTCGATGTTAATAAAAAGCTTTGACAACCAATAAATTAATGATTCATATGTAAAGAAACTTCCTGCATAGTTAAGTAGGTAATAATATTATTTTAATAAGGAAAAGTAGATTCGAAATAATTATTATCTATTATATAATATATACATATATTAGATGATACCTGCGACGTCTTCCGCGTGGATTTAAGTTATTTACAAATCCCGTGGGAAGTTTTTGATTTTCCGGGATAAAAGTACCCTACTCTATATCCATCTTTGGTACGCAAGCTATCTGTGCACAAAATAGATCATAATATGGACAAATGGATGGATGGATTTTACGGATTTAAATAACCTGAATCCACATGGATTAGGGCTTAAAAAAATCTCGTATGAACTTTTTCATTTTCCGTGGCTAAAAGTAAAAGTTGGGGTGCAAAAAGTTAGCAGACAGACAGATTGACAGACACACTTTCGCATGATTTTTTATATTATAGTCTGCTCTTATAGATATCCTCCAGAATGTTTTCGTCTGATTCATCAAAAAGACTAGAAACTTCACCACAAAATAGATGCTAAGTTTCCTGTCTATTGGTTTTTTAAAGGAAAAAATATTTTTAGGTCATTGTTTACACGTCACGAAGGTACATTTTTAAGTGGTCAGCGCACGTATTACGAACACTCTTTAACCACTGACTGACTGACTGGCTGATTTACAGACTGATTTATCAAAGCACATCACAAACATTACTGGACGAATCGGGCTGTAATTAGGCATGCAGATAGCTATTATGACGTAAACATCTGCTAAGGAAGGATTTTTGAAGATTCAACCCCTAAGGGGGTTAAATAGGGGTTTGAAATTGTGAAGTCCACTCGAATGAAGTCACGGGCATATTCTAGTCATCCATAATCATGATGGAAATCACTCACGATAGTTTAAAGCTAAAATAGACTATGGTATCTAGAAAATCTCATCACATTTTCTTCTAAAACATTGCGCAATGCCTACGACCGAAAATTCGGCGGTTGTCGACCTCTGCAATATAATACACACACACACAATCACGTCCGTACACTGTGCGTACACGTTTCACATCTACGTAGAAATTATATGTGTGTGCGTGCCATACTCGTAGGTGGTTGAGGGCGAAATAGGGTGGTATTATTTGGAAAAGGTAAATTTTACCTACCCAACTAATTTTCCTGTCTCAAGTAAAGAGTAAATGAGAAAGTTATAAGTAAGCCAGGACTTTTATGTTTCCAAAAAACCAGCCAAGCCAAGTGCGAGCCAGACTCGCACACCGAGGGAAAATGGAAAATTTCGAAAAAAATACCCGAGTACGGATACTCGGGTATTTTTTTCGAAATTTTCCACGCTGAAACTATAACACGATAAAATTATTACGCATAAAAATGAATGAAAACCAATTTTTGTACTGGTAAAGCTCTTTCAAATGATACCCCACTTGGTGTAGTTATCTTACTTTGAAAAATGAAAACATGTACTAATATTATTTGTTCACAAATTTTTTTGGGATGTAACCACAAATTCACGGTTTTCGGATTTTTCCTTTACTTTTGCTATTTTAGGACCTAGCAAATCTCATGATTCCAGGTCAACGGGAAGTACCCTATAGGTATTTTTGACAGACACGATAGACGGACAGATGGACAGACAGACAACAAAGTGATCCTATAAGGGTTCCGTTTTTGCTTTTGGACCCTAAAATTATCTAAAGGGAAATCGGGATGATGCCTTATATACTAACGATACCACCATAGGTACATACGAGTAGGTACATAGATGCACCTTGATAACAATGCACTCCTTTTTTTGGGCAGTCGAGTAAAATGTATGTTTACATAAGTATTTGTAGGTATTGGGGCAAAGGCCTGGTGGGAAGTTTTTGAGGTCAAATTAATGTCGGTGCTAATGACGTGACGCAGTTTCCATCGCAGGAGGTGAACGATCCCCTTCGGCATGTTTCGGTATGTTTACTTCATCTCATTTTGGATGTCATAAAATATGGGATGCTAATTTTACATCTTACATTCCGATAATGTTACCTAATTGTTGTCTCTTATATTTTCTGCTTGCTTCTGATTTTAGCAATGTTTCACATATTTTAACCCCCGACCCAAAAAGAGGGGTGTATAAGTTTGACGTGTGTATCTGTGTATCTGTCTCTGGCATCGTAGCTCCTAAACTAATGAACCGATTTTAATTTAGTTTTTTTTTGTTTGAAAGATGGCTTGATCGAGAGTGTTCTTAGGTAGCTATAATCCAAAAAAATCGGTTCAGCCGTTTAAAAGTTATCAGCTCTTTTCTAGTTATTACTGTAACCTTCACTTGTCGGGGGTGTTATAAATTTTTAATTTACACTTGTCTCCTTGATAAATATGGTATTTTCGTCAAATCCAAAAATCTCTCGAAGAAAATCACCTTTTAAACTAGCTACACTATTTTTTGTTCCTTAAAATATTTCTGTTTAATACTTTAAACAAGGGCAATATGTGAGCACGTTTACCGTATAGGACCGTTAATAGTTAAATATTATAGTAGGAGTTGTATAGAAGCAGTCGTAACTTTGCGAAAGTCCATATGTACAAAGTATCAAAAGCTTAATTTGCTATATTCTGCTAAATAAGGCAAATCTGTATGGAATTCTTTGCAATTGTGCATTATTTAAGGTTTACATCTCCTGAGGATGTTCCAGTGTCGGAGCGAAACGTGCGTCGAGTGTGTTTTGGTGTCTTTGTGTGGTGTTGCGTGAAATCGAATTGTTCCAAATTAGATTATTTTTAACCCCCGACCCAAAAAGAGGGGTGTTATAAGTTTGACGTGTGTATCTGTGTATTTGTCTGTGGCATCGTAGCTCCTAAACTAATGAACCGATTTTAATTTACTTTTTTTGTTTGAAAGGTGGCTTGATCGAGAGTGTTCTTAGCTTAATCCAAGAAAATCGGTTCAGGCGTTTGAAAGTTATCAGCTCTTTTCTAGTTACTGTAACCTTCACTTGTCGGGGGTGTTATAAATAATTTACACTTGTGTTCTTTTCTTTCTGTCCACTAGCCACCCAGCGTCAATTGCATGCCTCTACAGTGGTACTTGGGGCTTGCTTAGTGGCTGGCTTTCTCTGCATGCTTAGCAGTGGAAGGGCGGGTGGTGCATGTCACATACTGTATGCTAAACATAGATAGGTTTAGTTAGGTACATCTGCATATTAATTAATGAAATGAAATCCCAGGTACCTAGTATAAACTGCGTAAACATTCAAGTTTTATATTTTAAGAGGGCTCTCTCCGTCACTCGCTTCATACAAACGTAGTTCCAATTTCATTTGAATATTAAGCAACCAAAGTCCATGAAATTTTGCAGACATATTCTAGAAACTAATATCTATGTCTGTGGTTTTCCAGATTTCTGTTAAAATATTCGGTTTCAAAGTTACGCGGTCTTAAAAATTTACATACAAATCTTTCAGCCCCTGTAATTTTAAAACTACATATTTTTAGAAAAATCTAAAACATCACAGACACAGATATTAGTTTCTAGAATATGTGTGCAAAATTTCATGGACTTTGGTTGCTTAATATTCAAATGAAATTGGAACTACGATTGTATGAAGCGATTGACGGAGAGAGCCCTGTTAAAGTCTGATGTTATAACGTCATCCATCGCTAGGTGATTTATAGTAGGTAGTAGTTTATGCTAAATCATTCAGTACCTGCACATTTATTGCGTCGTTTGCAAAGGATCAATGACTCTCATGTGATATGAAGTCACCTTTATCTTGATTACATCATATAACTATGTATATAGGTATGAAACTTAAGTTTTATTTATAATTGACGTAATGTTATGCAAGAAACTGTAATAAATGCGAACGACATAACATTGTAAATATAGGTATATTATGTTAATATAAAACACCTTTCTAAGCTATAAATACCAATAATACATTCCATTACAAAAATAAACATAAGTAAATTATGTTTAAAATATGTATAGGCAAGTATTTAACTATTAAAATATACATATAAGTGTAAATTAAAAATTTATAACACCCCCGACAAGTGAAGGTTACAGTAACTAGAAAAGAGCTGATAACTTTCAAACAGCTGAACCGATTTTCTTGGATTAAAGCTAAGAACACTCTTGATCAAGCCACCTTTCAAACAAAAAAAAAACTTAATTAAAATCGGTTCATTAGTTTAGGAGCTACGACGTCACAGACAGATACACAGATACACACGTCAAACTTATGACACCCCTCTTTTTGGGTCGGGGGTTAAAAAAATACAACCACTATAGGATTGCCATTAAATGAAAATTCGAAATAAACAAACCAAGGCGTGAGGTAACCCTAAACAATATTAGATACCTAATCGATTAATTATAAATCAAAAAGTTCAACTACCAATTGACAAAAAAACCAAACAGACGATTCTAGAACGCTCTTTGAAATTTAATTGTATAGACATGTGGGTGCGAAACGAAACGTAGAAAACATTGCTCCCTAGCGTGTCCAGCTATTTTGACCCCTGGAAAAGCTTAGCAGTTTCCTTGCGTCTATAGTAAATACAAGGTGCGCGGGAGGCGCGACAGGTCTTTCGCTGGTCGATAGGAAATTTTCCTTAGAGAAAAACGCCCGAAAATACGTCGCGAGTCATTGACCCGGGCGGCAAGGTCGCGCGGGCAAGGTCTTCGGCCGCGCGGCCGTCGAACTTGCGAAAACATATTGTCATTTATATCATTTCGTATAATCATAATGTATTGAGTAAACTGATAGCTCGTTATGTGTCATGATTGCTTGTCGGATTCCTTGGCTTCACAAGTGTTATCCATACTAATATTATGAATATTCGAATTCAAACCGTTTATTCAAAATAGGTAATATTTACACTTTTTGATAGTCAGTTGTTGGATTTGTAAGATGATATTATAGTGGTGATAATTAATTATGTAAACTTAAAACAAAAGCTACGAGGGTTTCAAACGCGCCCAGGTCTGAGAAGAGCCCACAAAACTCAGATTTTTTATATATCCATATCTATACTTATACCTAAATGCGAAAGTGTGTCTGTCTCTCTGTCGGTCTGTCTATCTGCTACGTTTTCACGGCCCAACAGTTTAACCGATTTTGATGAAAGGTACAGAGTTAGCTTACATCCCGGGGAAGGACATGCTACTTTATTACCCCGGAAAATCAAAGAGTTCCTACGGGACTCTTAAAGGTCCATCCGTTTAACAGATTTATATGTATTTTAGCTTGCATCCCGGAAAGTGAAATATACAACTTTTTATCCCGGAAAATCAAAGAGTTTCTATGGGAATTTTAAAAAACCTAAATCCACGCGGACGAAGTCGCGGGCATCGGCTAGTAATATACTAAATGCGAAAGTGTGTCTGTCTGCTAACTTTTTCATGGGCCATCCGTTCAACCAATTTGAAGAAGAAAGGCACACTGATGTAGCTTGCAGCCCGGGGAAGAACTGGGGAGGCTGCTTTTGGTCCCAAAAAATAAAAGAATTTGTTCAGGGTTTTAAAAAAACATAGATACACTTGGATAAGGTTGTGAGTACCATCTATTTGGTACAGAGATAGCTTGAATATCTAAGGCTACTTTTGATTCCAAAAAATCTAAAAGTTCCCACGGGGTTTTTAAAAAAACGTTTATGCACATGGATAAAGTTACGGGCATCTTAATATAGCTACCTACTTTGTACAGAGCATTGATGCAGGAGGAATCTTTTAGTATTAATTTGTTCTGACTTTGGGATAGAGATAGTTTGCATCCTAAAGATGGATATAGACTATTTTTCATCCCGGAAAATCAAAGTGTACCTACCTAAAATCAAAGTGTATCTAGTGACTTAATATCCATTATCCACTTTTTCTTTCTTTTTCTCATTATTGTTACAACTTTCTGGTACAAATAAAAAGTAAATAAATATGGAGGAAGTAATTTGCGTTTACCAAACTAGCTTTTGGCTTGTGGTTTTGTCTGAGTGTAATGAAGATAACTAACAACTTCCGATGGAGAGTATAACAGGTGTGGGAAAATGGTCTTACCTGGAGACAGTCAACTTTCTCCTATTGCTGGTTTGGAATTTTGTTTAGTCACAACTCACGGCACTCATTGACGTTGACAGGTATTTTCGTTAATAACCCCTGACCTAAAAAGAGGGGTGTTATAAGTTTGGCGTGTGTATCTGTGTATCTGTCTGTGGCATCGTAGCTCTTAAACTAATGAACCGATTTTAATTTAGTTTTTTTTTGTTTGAAAGGTGGCTTGATCGAGAGTGTTCTTAGCTGTAATCCAAGAAAAACGGTTCAGCCATTTGAAAGTTATCAGCTCTTTTCTAGTTACTGTAACCTTCACTTGTCGGGGGTGTCATAAATTTTTAATTTACACTTGTGTATATATTTAGATTTGTTGGCCGGCCATAAACCAAATCCCATGCATTTTGAAAATCCTCTCTCAAATCTTATACATATCTGCCATTATGTAGATTCCATTTTTAAGGTTTGGTACTTAAAGGGTACCCACGGGACCCTATTAGGTACTAAGCCTCCGCTGTCCGTCCGTCTGTCTGGCTGTCTGTCTGTTAGCCGATTGAATCCCATGAACTGTATTTCTATTGCCGCTATAACAACAAATAAATAAAATTTCAAAATGACCGCCATGAAAAAAAAAAGTGTTATTTCTTGACGATGGTACGGAACCCTTCGTGTGCCAGTCCAACTCGCACTTGACTGATTTTTTATTTTTAGTAGTGATGGGTATGGCTTCATACGTGATCCCCACATTACGAAACACACGTCATCCATACTTCCATACTAATATTATAAATACGAAAGTGTGTCTGTCTGTCTGTCTGCTACTCTTCACGGCCCAACAATTTTACCGATTCTGACGTTTGGTACAGAGTTAGCTTGTATCCCGGGGATGGACATAGGCTATTTTCATCCCGGAAGATGAGTTCCCTAGGAATCTTTAAAACCCTCAATCCACGCGGACGAAGTCGCGGGCATCCTCTAGTATGATAAAATACGCAAGCATACCCTAGTTAAATAATTCAGAAGTCCATATTTCCCTACAGATATCACGGAATTATTACTAAAATTACGTAAACGCTTCCTCGTAAGGAATAATGCGTGTTTACTATTCGTCACGTGCGCCAGTGTGGACAAATATCGTGTGGTAATACTGAGAAGTGGTCCGATAGAATATTTAGATCAACCAAAATGAAAAGTGTTATACTGGAAATATGAGTTTAAAAGGAAAAACTGACTAAGGTTATGAGCAAGTACTTTTATTTAAGTTTATTTAGATAAAAGTTAGCCATTGACTGCAATCACACTTGGTGGCAAGTGATGATGCAGTCCAAGATGGAAGCAGGCTAACCTGCAAGTGGTATGGCAATTTTCATTAAACTCATACATATTGGTTTGTACACGGCATCGTACCAGAACGCTAGATCGCTTGGCGGCACGAATTTGCCGGTAGGACGGTATAACTACCTATTACGGTTCAAGAGGTACCAGCCTGGTGACAGACAGACGGACGGACGAACGGACATCGGAGGCTAAGTAAAAGCTGTCGGGTACGGAACCCTATATTGTACACAAATAAATGCGAAAGTGTGTTTGTTTGTTTGTTTTTCGGAGCAACAAATCACATGATTTTTTCCATGGGTACAATTTATTAAAGACCTGGGGAGCGATATAACCTACTTTTTATCCCGGAAAATCAAAGAGTTCCCACGGGATTTTTAAAAACAAATCCACGAAAATGAAGCCGGGGGAATCAACTAGTAATAACATGAACAGGTAATTACAAGGAAATATTATTAATACATAATTATTTATTATCATTATTAATTTGTTATTTCATGTTAACAGTATATAAAGGGAAATTCCTATTTATTTGGGGTTTTTGAGATACTGTTTGTGCATTGAATTATTTAGAATTACGATTAAATTCTCGGAAGTTAGAATCAATAATAAATTGTGTTCTTAATTAATCGAAACATACGTATAGGTATTATCTTCATAATGTTTACTAATGTACTATTTGTATTGTGTACCTACTTATACCTATTTATTGCTACAAGTAAAGTGCAAACAGACGCTTGAGATCAAATAGCTAGGATTTTTTAAGGTTCCGTACCTCAAAAGGAAAAAGGTTGTCTGTCTGTCTGTCCATCCTTCCGTCCGTCCGTCGTGTCTGTCAAGAAAACCTATAGGTTACTTCCCGTTGGCCTAGAATCTTGAAAGGCAGGTAGGTAGCTCTTATAGCACAAGTAAAGGAATAAATCCGAAAACCGTGAAATATTGGTTACATCATTAAAAAAATTAAAATTCGTTTAAATTTTCAAAGTAATCTGATAACTATACCAAGTCGGGTATCATATGAAAGGGATTTACCTGTACATTAAACAGATTTTTATTTATTTTTACGCATAATAGTTTTTGATTTATAAATTAATACTGATAACTAAAATTTAGATAGATAATGTTAATCCGTGAGTTACTTAATAGGCGTATGTACATTCTAACAAGAAATAAGTAGCTGCTAAGAAACAATGTGAATGATGTACCTATGTGTTCCAATAGAGAAAGAAAAAAGTATTAATTTTAATTTTTTATATTTTTTAGTTTTAATTTAGGTTTAAATTTATTTTATAGAATTCATTTTAAATTATTATAATATTTATTTGATTTAATAATAAAAATTACACAATTTCAATTTTAATTTAAGTTGAACAGGCATAGCTATTAAACTTTAATTTATTACCGAATTAAAAAAACCGCTTGATTAAACTTCTACGAGTTTGGAATGAGGTCAAATGACTCATAATTCTCATTGAATTATTATGTGCTATTAAATAACATAGTAACTCTAAACATGCGGATATTCCGTGCGGGGTGAACGACCGGAATGGGTCCTTTACCTCTGACATTTTGGGGGTTGGTTACCCTGTTTGCCCTCACGCCCTCCGGAAAGTACCTAAGTGCGGTCAATTTATTGTAACTGTTGTTACGTTGTTATGTTTTGTTGTTTGTTTATAATTCAGATACAAATTAGCCCTTGACACCTGGTGTTAAGTGATGATGCAGTCTAAGATGGCAGCGTGCTGACCTGGAAGGAGTATGGCAGTTTATATTAAACCCACACTCCTTTGGTTTCTACACAGCTATGTGGTAGGGTAATAACTAGTCACGGCCGAAACCTCCTACCAGACCAGACCAGTGAAAATTTTGAAATAATAAAATAGGTCTTTCACAGTACATAATATAATATACTTAAACATGTTTATACTTAATGTAAGAGAATATGAAGAGTTTTCTCTAGGAAGCTACTCTTGAAGTCTAAATTGGAACAGTAACGTGGATTAAGGTCTAATCCCTAACACAGCAAATATCTAAGGTCTTTGCACTACTACGACCTGGTTATATTTTTTAGTATTTAGAATTCCGTATAGAAATAGTAAATTAAATATAGTTGAAGCCTATAGAAAACACAAAAGAATGGTTTTTGTGCCTAGTACCAGATCCTTTTTTCCACGCAGATGCAAACTGTGGAATCAACTCCCATCGGGGGTGTTCCCACTAGATTACAACATGGGGTTATTCAAGGGGCGGACCAACAAATTCCTGAAAGGCCGGCAACGCATCGGCGGTTCCTCTGGTGCTGCAAATGTTCATTAGCGGCGGTAATCACTTAACATCAGGTGACCCGTCTGTTCGTTAGCTCACTCTATTTAAAAAACCGGCAAAGTGCGGTCAGACTCGCGCTTCAGTCAGACAGCAGAAAGACGGACACCAAAGTGATCCTATAAGGGTTCCGTTTTTCCTTTTATTGAGGTACGGAACCCTACCATAAAGAATAAATCATACGGAACACTCATAAAATTAAACCAGAGGTCATGACTGTAGCGTTTGTTTCAACTAGGTACCATTGACCGAAAAAAGAAAGGAAGTAAAAAAACAAAATGATTTATTAAGCTTTTTACGTTTGCCTAAATACCGGCGTAGTGCTAGGCCGGAATATTTTATCGCGGTAATAACTCTACGACTAAACGAGACTAAGTTTATGGACTAATGAAAAACAAGCTATATTTAGCTCACAATTTCAGTTTTTTATAGTCTTTCTAGATTTTAGACCTGACTATATACATTTATGGTCGTTTTATGAGTACTTATCTATCTATACCTAAACGAAGTTTGACCTTCCACTTATCTATATAGTCATTTTTGAGGAGGCCAAATTTTATTGCTCGCGAATTTTATGCGAATTGCGAACCATTATTAAAAAATAATACCTATTACCTGCAAGCTCCACGAAATAGCTGTTAGTTTTAATGAATGGGAAATCTAATTTTAATGTGTCTGTGTATGTCTGGTAAGTTTATCAAAGAGCAATACATCATTTCTAAACTGGTCTGCTTCGCTAATCTCACTGATTGAACGATTTGACGCACTTCCTAGAACATTGACCGAATTTTGACCGAATTAAGGCGACATTAGAAAGTTTCAGTGTTTTTTTTTATTGATTAAACTTAAACATGACTGAGGAAAAAACTAATTATTCTTTACTCTTCCATTTCCAGTCCAGCTAAAATTAATGAACGAAAACTTTAGGTTGTTCAAAGCTACAAACCCGATTGTACTTACTTATATAAAATATCAGTTTACAAGTTTTATCGACACTAAATATTTTTTGGACTAAAATTTTATTTAAAAACATTGATGAAGTTTTTCAAATACTTTTCTACATCTTCGTAGCGTAGCCCCTTTATTGAAAATTTTGCATCGCAACCCTTACCTACTTACTATACATACGAGTGTGATTGTTTGTTGGTTTATTGATTTTACGTTTGACTAGATGATGCCCGCGACATTGTCCGCGTGTGTTTAGATTTTTCAAAAATCCCGTGGGAACTCTTTGATTTTCCGGATAACCCCGGGATGCAAGCTAACTCTGTAACACATTAAAATCGGTTCAACTTTTGGGCCGTGAAAACTAGCAGACAGACAGACATACACAATGCTAGTATGGAAGTATGGATTGATTGAATTGAACTGACCATCAGTTTGGCCTCCAATCGCAGCAGAACAAGGGATAAAAGAAAAAAAATATTATGAGTATCATAATATTATGTGCCTGGAAAATATAATTGTTCTACAATTGTTTCATAAAGCGATGCCTTAACTCGTTAAATACCTAGCAACAATAATTCAGCTCGAACATTGACCTTTGAAAATTGTTACGGCCGGGGGTTGAACCCGGAACGCCGGTAACTAGGTCTGTTTACACTGTGAATAGTACCTATCATCAAACGCACATTCGCTTTGTATAGCAACTGTATAATTATAATTAACGAAGACAACTATCTACCTTTAGTTAATACCTAAGGTTTTTTAACCCCCGACCCAAAAAGAGGGGTGTTATAAGTTTGACGTGTGTATCTGTGTATCTATCTGTGGCATCGTAGCTCCTAAACTAATGAACCGATTTTATTTTTTTTGATTGAAAGGTGGCTTGATCGAGAGTGTTCTTAGCTATAATCCAAGAAAATCGGTTCAGCCGTTTGAAAGTTATCAGCTCTTTTCTAGTTACTGTAACCTTCACTTGTCGGGGGTGTTATAAATTTTTAATTTACACTTAGATATTATTCGCACTGCATGAGGTAAAACCTAGGATTTACCGAGTTCTGGTAAAAGTGCCAAATTGACGATAAGTTCCTAATTACTATAGAGCAGTTCGGCATTTGACCATTAGGACTTGGTAAATCCTAGAATTTACCTTAATCCGGACTTTTACAGTAACATAATAATATAAACAGGTAGGTTCAAGGTTTTACAGTAGGCACCTATTTCTTTTTTTTTAAATTTCAATTGTTTTAAATCATTGTGAGTAACTTCATTGTCTATTCGAATTAATAAGATAGTTCATTGAGTTAATTTTATTGAATAGTTAAAACGATGTATCTAGTCTATCGGTATCGACCATTCAACTTATTCGAAGGCACTCGTGTGCAGGTTGAAATCAAAAAGGTTGCAACTCGCAGGTTTAAATCCTAAAAAAACCATAAAAAAACCAAAACTCAAAGAGTTCGTACAAGAAATAACAGGTTTAATTTTTTTTATTTTCATAGCATCTATTTTGAAAATTTTATTATTTGTTGTTATAGCGGCAATAGAGATAGAAATTTTCACAGAATGAAAATTTCTACTCTCTACCACGGTTCACGAGATACAGTCCGCTGACAGACAGATGGACGTACGGACAGCCGTGGTTTACTAATAGGGTCCTGCTTGGCAGCCTTACGGAACCCTAAAAAGAAGTGACCGTTTTAAGCGTCCCAGTTAGAGTTCAACAATGTTAAAATCAATGATTGGTAAACTCGAGGCTAAATCAAGCCCCGCGTCATCGCCTGTGGTTCCTTCACCCAATGATGTCATTGATGGATTCAGCCTTATGCCTGATTTTCTTTGACTGGTTTACTGACCGGTAGGTTTGTTATGTTATAAATAAAATTGACAAGGTTTTATCACACTTCACATCACAATTCACACTATCACACTAATAATATTATAAAGGCGAAACTTTATGTCATTGTATGGGTGTATGTGTGTGTGTTTGTTACTCCTTCACGCAAAAACTACTGGACGGATTTGGCTGAAATATGGAGTGGAAATAGATTATACCCTATTATTAAGTAGCACGTAGGCTACTTTTTCTCCCGGAAAATCATAGATTTCTTACGGGATTTTTATAAAATCACCATCCACGCGAACGAAGTCGCGGGCATCAGCTAGTCTCATATACAAGGAAAAGCTGACTGACTGACTATCAACACAGCTCTAACTACAGAACCGATCGGGCTGAAAGGCTTGCAGATATCTAGCAATTATGACATCAACGAGGGGATCAGGTAAGTAGTACATAATAATAATTAAGGGTATCGATCAAGTTGGCTTCCATTGACCAGCAATTTTTTTTTTTTTTTTTTTTCATTTTATATAAGAAATAGCGAGCAAACGTGCAGGCGGCTCATCTGATGTTAAGTGATTACCGCCGCCCATGAACATTTGCAGCACCAGAGGAACCGCCGATGCATGCCGGTCTTTCAGGAATTTGTTGGTCCACCCCTAGTATAACCCCATGTTGTAATCTAGTGGGAATACCGCTGGACTAAATGAAAAGTGAAGATTTTACATCAAACTTTACAGACCAAAACATTAGATAAAAACTGAGACTGGTGTGTATAATTTGCAGCCCAAATACTTAGACTAGTCGTCTGTGCTAGGCTAGGACTGACAAAAATCACCAGCCTTTAAAGATTAATTATTATTTACGCGCGCAATACGTATAATGTTTTCTAACTAGCTGATGCCCGCAGCTTCGCCCGCGTGGATTGGTCAGATCCCCTGCAGCATCAGGATTGAGGAGTTGGAATCCAAATTTTTTATGAAACAATGTCGCAAAGTTCCTCTATCGATTAAAAAAAAAATTACGCACATCGGTTCAGAAATCTCAGAGATTTCGGTGTACATAGGTAGAAAAACACAACTCCCTTTTTGAAAGTCGGTTAAAAAAGTAGCCTATGTTACACCCTGGTCAATCCTCTACTTGTCTGTGAAAATCCCGTCAAAATCGGTTCAGCCGTTCCAAAGATTAGCCTTTTCAAACAGACAGACAGACAGACAGACAGACAGACAAAAATTTTAAAAACATGTGATTCAGTTAAGGTGTCGTTCAAATAACCCTATGAGCTTAATATGAGGTAGTTATTTCGAAATTACAGACAGACACTCCAATTTTATTTATAAGTATAGATAAAGTTGACAAGTCAAACAAGATGATCAATTAGCAAGCGACGCACGCTAATCGCCATGGAGCAAGGTCAACGACCGCGGGAAAGCGGGAAACGTGGAAAGCGCGGATATGACGTCACGATGTTAGGTAACCGTTCGGTTTTCAAATATGGAAGCGTTTATGTCATTGCTAAGCATTAATACATACTTGCACTTCTTACCTTGTTTATACATTCATGGAGGATATTTGCAATCTAAATTTTTTTAAAAAAAAGGTGACTGACTGACTGATTTTTAACCCCCGACCCAAAAAGAGGGGTGTTATAAGTTTGACGTGTGTATCTGTGTGTCTGTGTATCTGTGTATCTGTGTATCTGTGTATCTGTGTATCTGTCTGTGGCATCGTAGCGCCTAAACGAATAAACCGATTTTAATTTACTTTTTTTTGTTTGAAAGGTGGCTGGCTTGATCGAGAGTGTTCTTAGCTATAATCCAATAAAATTGGTTCAGCCGTTTAAAAGTTATCAGCTATTTTCTAGTTTTCTTGTAGAAAAGAAGGTTAGATAACCCTTAGGTTC
Source organism: Maniola jurtina (assembly GCF_905333055.1). Classification (NCBI taxonomy): domain Eukaryota; kingdom Metazoa; phylum Arthropoda; class Insecta; order Lepidoptera; family Nymphalidae; genus Maniola; species Maniola jurtina. The sequence continues at coordinate 2,796,770 of NC_060051.1, forward strand.
ATAATATTCAAGTGTCAATTGACAAATGTCAAGCTGTCAAGATGGACGTTGCCTAGATATACATAATTATTTATTTGAAAATGATTTGTCGGGGTGTTGAAAATTTTTAATTTACACTTGTTCAACGCACAGCTCAAACTACGACACGGATCGGGCTGTTTGACATTCAGATAGCTATTACGACTTAGGTATATATATATCTGCTAAGGTAGGATTTTTGAAAATTCATCCCCTAAGAACATTTGTGCACCCATTCGTGATTTGACGGATCCGTCAAAATACGAATCGAATGAATATCTACGTATTTCCATTCGCTCTAGTGATTTAGTGTACAGAGATAGTTAGATGGATATGACCACTTTTTATCCCGGAAATGAAAAAATTATCACAGATTTGTTAAAGTTACGGGCATAATCTCTTTCAATATTATTTTATTTCTTATACTAGGTTTCATAATAATACTTTTATTATGAAATATAATATTTTCGGGCCGATATTTTCACCAACGTAAAATAAGTCTTATCCGAGAGTTTGACAGGTTTTCAATACAAAAACAGTCACTATGCCCAGTTTAATCCTTGGTTAAACGTTACTCGACATTGGTAAAATCGGCACTTAGTAGACCAAATTAAATCATGTAGAAAAAAAATTCCAAATATTTTCCTTGCAAACTGTACTTTTCACGTGACACTTGACAGGTCGAGGTCAATGACTGTACCAAACTATCACCAAATTGATAACGGAATGACATAACGCAATCTCCACTTGGCAACATAGATAAAAACGTTAGGTCATCGACACTGGTTAACACAATTTCGCGAACATCAAAACCGTATATTGACCCCGTCTATACAAATACAGAGTGTAGTGTTAGAGATCGACATTAGTGCTACTTTTAAATCATTTTCGTTTGGTGAAGTTATTTTTTTTTTCTTCATAGTAGGTAATCGTTAAATCATATTTAAGATCAATAGCGCTGATATTTCAAAGGTATTTTTACACAGAAAGTGAATTATCATACTTAAAATTCTTTGGCTACATTTTAACTAGATGTTTTTCTCCTTCAAGCGCAGCGATGCGAGTGTTCTCGCTCGCACACTCTTTAGCGTCTTAGCTGAAGCTAATGACCATACGTGCGTGAAATTCAAAAAGAAAGCGTGATCAAAAATGATTTTCTCAAACTTTATGAGATTCGCCTTGAGATTTTTCACATGTACTTATAAGTAAAGTAGCAAGTAACACTATATGTGAAAAACTTTTTCACGTGATTTTTCACATGCTACCTGTGATGTGGTCCATCTCTGATACAAATACAGTGTGTAGTGACGGATATAGCTGAAAAACGGTTATTTGGGTTGCAGGTGTTAGAGTAAGGAATTTTTCAACTGATAGGAGTTGCTTAGAGAAAAAACAGACTTTTTTATGATAAGCTTCTGCCCGCGATTTTAGATTTTTAAAATTCTCTGGGACCTCTTTGATTTTCTGAAATATAAAGTAGTTCAAGATAGAGCAGAGTAGCAGTAGATGCCCGTCTCTTGGATGCAACAAAAGTTCAAAATTTTTGGAGTCAAGGACATTTTGCACGATAAATCAAAAACTATTTTGCATAAAAATCTGTTTTACAATGTATAGGTTTACCCTTTCATTTATGATACCCTACTTGATATAATTATGTATATTAGTTTGAAAATTGAAACACATTTTAATTTTTTTTAAATGATGTAACCACAAATTCGCGGTTTTCAGATTTTTTCCTTTACTTGTGCTATAAGTCCTACCTACCTACCAAATTTCATGATTATAGGTCAACGGGAAATAACCTATAGGTTTTCTTGACAGACACGACAGACAGATAGAGACAGACAGACAACAAAGTGATCCTACAAGGGTTCCGTTTTTCCTTTTGAGGTACGGAACTCTAAAAATACAAAATATAAGTAATTAGGTATATTTTAAGTTGAAGCTAACTGTATAAACACTTTTTAAGTGTACATTCCTACTTTCAGGTTTCAGAAAGCCAAGGAGCGGCTCCGAAAGTGAAATGAGTCAGGAACGCAGCAGTGGAGTGAGCATCGTCAACAAAGCGGACAACGACGTCCGGCCTTGACGTCCGATTCGTGAGCGGACGATTATTTATTCACAAGCAGTAACAGCACAGAGCAAGGTGTGGAGACTTCATAGTTATTTAATTTCTTAATATATCCTTATGGGTCTTAATGAATTTTTAATAGAGTATAGAGTTTAGACTGTCTTACCCATGGTCTGCATACATTATTAATAATCCTCAAAAACTTCCATACAGAAGCAGCCCTTTGTTTTTAAGTCTATCCTGTATTTTTATTCTTTGTCATAGTATTAAGCAACGAAGATGATTAAATAAATAAAATCACATAAAATGCAGTTATTATTTTAATAACTACCTATCTATTAAGATTGTATCACTAAACTTACTGTACTTAATCTCACGTGGTACTATATATTTTACACCCACTGCCGAATAAAAGAGTGTAATGTTTTCAGGGTTTATGTATCGTAAGTATAATATTATGTATGTGAGTTTCTTTATTCCATCATTACGTCGAAATAGATTTGAATGTACAGGATAATCGTTAGAATCTTCACATTATTCTGAGTGACACTGGTTAGAATTTTATAGGAAAAAATTCAATATGAAAAATTGTACTCTTAAATGTACTTTATTACTTTAAAATTTACTTTACTTACATTATAATTTACTTACAAATTAACTTTATTTACTTTGTACTAACATTACTAACAAGAATTTATTGTTACTAACATACTAACTTCGTATATGGATTTATTTGTATAACATTCATATACATAATTATATGGTCAGAAATAAAATCTTATTTTTTTATTTATTTAAATTCGTTTTTTGGTAGGGCAGTCGTATTTTTTCGTCTCTTGCACAACTCTACGGCACTTCTGTCCATGCCCTTGAGCGCGAACGCGTTGCGGCAGGTCGCACTTAAACAGTTATGGCGAATCTCGCTGCATTGCGTTCGCCATTCGCCATTTCAATGAGTGCTTTGCATAAACATTGCTGACATGTGTAGTTATGCTCTGCCAGTTATTTGTGATAGGCCCTATAGCATCATTTGTTAGGTACTTATTTACTTAACAGGGCTCTCTCCGTCACTTACTCCATACAATCGTAGTCCCAATTTCATTTGAATATTAAGCAACCAAAATCCATGAAATTTGCAGACATATTCTAGAAACTAATATCTGTGCCTGTGGTGTTTTAGATTTTTCTGAAAATATGTAGTTTTAAAATTACAGGGGCTCAAAGATTTGTATGTGAATTTTTAAGACCGCGTAACTTTGAAACCGAATATTTTAACGGAAATCTGGAAAACCACAGGCATAGATACTTATTAGTTCACGTTTCTACAAAATTCCATTGAGTATGATTGGTTAGTATTCCAGAGACGAACTACGTTTGTATGGAGCGAGTGACGGAGAGACCCTCTTAAGCCACAGTATAAAGATACAGTAGTGCGACGCCTTTGATATCATGATAAAATATGACGCCCACGACGACCCTTCAAATCGAATCAAATCAAATCAATTTTATTAACCCGGGATTTTTCCGGGATAAAAAGTAGCCTATGTGCTAATCCAGGATATTATCTATCTCCATTCTGAATTTCAGCCAAATCCGTCCAGTGGTTTTTGCGTGAAGGAGTAACAAACATACACACACACACACACACACACACACACACACACACACACACACACACATACAAACTTTCGCCTTTATAATATTAGTGTGATAGTGTGAAGTGTGACAATACAAGTTGGGCTATGGGAATACCGTCGGGTTTTAGTCGGTAAGAGTCCGATAAACCTCGATGCCTCCCTGGGTGTGATTGTATCCATGAGGATTTCCCCACGAAAAAAATGGGTCTCATAAGAAAGCTCAGTCACTCAACGGTTGATAAAGAGTTATGCTTGGAATTTCTCTACGTGGTCAAATCAGAATTAAGGAGATCGGTAGGAGAATTAGAGTTTTCGTCTAAATGGGTTAAAGAGATGGGCCATAAAAACGTAGCTGATAGACAGACGTTTGTGTGTCTGTCTATGTGCGTTTCGCGTTCGTATCGGCACTTTGGCGCTAAAATTATGATATTAGTATGGATCTACATTTTTTTATAGCAGATTGGCAGTACTACGGAGTTCGGAGACTAGCTCTTACTATTTACATTCAGTAAAAAAAAAAAACAAGTAAGTTTATTTGAAATTTTTTTTTTCGTTCTTTACCTACATTTTCATGTACACCTCTACCTAAAATATCTGTTATTGTAGTTTATGTACTACATTGTAGATATTACAAAAATATTAGAATCAAACAATTACCTAATCATTTATTATTCAAAGCGATTTATAATACTATAAGTACTAATTGTTTTCAAACATAACTACTTTGTAAAGATATTATGCGTAGATTATTTACCCTTTAATAAATGAATTGTTTATAATATTATTATGTTTATTATGTAATGACTGAGTCATATTCTAATGATGATCAATATAGCTACGCTGCAAATTATAGGAAAATATTATAGAAAACTAGCTGATGCCCGCAGCTTCGCCCACGTGGATTGGTCAGATCCCCTGCAGCATCAGGATTGAGGAGTTGGAATCCAAATTTTTTGTCAAACAATGTCGCAAAGTTCCTCTATCGATTAAAAAAGAAATGACGCAAATCGGTTCAGAAATCTCGGAGATTTCGGTGTACATAGGTACAAAAACACAACTCCCTTTTTGAAAGTCGGTTAAAAAAGTAGCCTATGTTACGCCCTGGTCAATCCTCTACTTGCCTGTGAAAGTCCCGTCAAAATCGGTTCAGCCGTTCCAAAGATTAGCCTTTTCAAACAGACAGACAGACAGACAGACAGACAGACAAAAATTTTAAAAACGTGTGATTCAGTTATGGTATCGTTCAAATAACCATATGAGCTTAATATGAGGTAGTTATTTCGAAATTACAGACAGACACTCCAATTTTATTTATTAGTATAGACTAGCTGATGCCCGCAGCTTCGCCCGCGTGGATTGGTCAGATCCCCTGCAGCATCAGGATTGAGGAGTTGGACTCCAAATTTTTTATGAAACAATGTCGCAAAGTTCCTCTATCGATTAAAAAAGAAATGACGCAAATCGGTTCAGAAATCTCGGAGATTTCGGTGTACATAGGTAGAAAAACACAACTCCCTTTTTGAAAGTCGGTTTAAAAAGTAGCCTATTTTACTCCCTGGTCAATTCTCTACTTGTCTGTGAAAACCCCGTCAAAATCGGTCCAGCCGTTCCAGACAGACAGACAGACAGACAGACAGACAGACAAAAATTTTAAAAACGCGTGATTCAGTGTTGGTATCGTTCAAATAACCATATGAGCTTAATATGAGGTAGTTATTTCGAAATTACAGACAGACACTCCAATTTTATTTATTAGTATAGATAAGTATAGATAATTATGTAGTATTATTTAACCACAACAATTACCGTACCAAATTAAGTATTTTTAACCCCCGACCCAAAAAGAGGAGTGTTATAAGTTTGACGTGTGTATCTGTGTATGTGTCTGTGGCATCGTAGCTCCTAAACTAATGAACCGATTTTTCAGTATTTTTGTTTGAAAGGTGGCTTGATCGAGAGTGTTCTTAGCTATAATCGAAGAAAATCGGTTCAGCCGTTTGAAAGTTATCAGCTCTTTTCTAGTTTTCTTATAGAGGTTTTGGTTTCGGGGGTTTTTTAAATTTTAAGTTATTGACTCAGTATTGAACAGAAGAATGTTGGAAATAAATAATGAGAAAAAGTGATTATTATTAAATCTAATATTTATTATCTTTTTTAATCAATTTTAACAAATTTTTAATCAACCCTCGTAACGTTCTGCAATTTTTTGTCTCAATAGGTGCGTATATCCCACACCAATATCTATGTAGTCTGTGTCACTACGCGTATGTGGCATATGAATTTGTCTTTGCCTTGAATACAATTTTGTATATAAGCTTTATCTATTTAGAGTTTTATAACATCTTTGTTTGTTTGTTTGCTTATATTCTTTATTGTACACCATTATAAAAAGAAAGACACAAAAGTTCCAAGTCCAATTTTGTTCCAAGTCTTTGTTTGTTACAACAAAATAAATTACAGGTAACTAATTATGTCACGTTTGATAATAATAATTAAAAAATACTAAACATGAATAATATTCATACGTAATGAATGATCTTTGTCGCATGTGTTAATTATCCGTGTCCTTACTATTTCTGAACGCGCGAAGCACAAAAGCCCGCCAAAAATAAACGTCAAAAAGCGCAAGATGGCCGCCGGCGCCGATGCGACCTCGGCGAGCCAGGAAGTGCATGTAATATCAATGAACTTTTCAATGTTACCCACTTCTGTTAGTGGATCCTGGTTGGATGGAATATGCACTTTGTGAATAAACATAATTGTTGCCCTTTTAAAGCAAGATGGTCTTGTTCGTTTTGGTATAGGTATTCTTGACGCGCCGCCATTTTATAATATTAACTTCATGGGCATTCGTTGACCATTGTTCGCATGGTAAGTTATTTAAATTTTTACATAATTTATTTGTATCCCGTAGCTGTAAAATATATAAAAAAACATTGCCTTAATCTTCTGGACTTAAAATCACATATTCGTACAATCTCCTTAGACTAGCATTTTTTTTAGATTGGTTTTAGACAAAACAGGAAATTCTATTGTACGCAAATTTGGGTTTTTTACGTACCTAAGCTTTTTTATGCAGAGTAGTTTTGAACCAGCACCTTAAAATGTCTGATTATTCAATAATTTTGTGTAGTAATTACATACCAGTAAGTATACCGTTTCACAGATATGGTTGGCGAGGTAGAGCCACATTTTTACGAATATCCATATATCTATGACGAATAGTACGTCGTAAAACTGTGGTAGAGCGCAGATTGACGCAGACAGTTGATGTAAATTCAAATTCAAATTCAAATCATTTTTATTCAAGTAAACTTTTACAAGTGCTTTCGAATCGTCAAAATAATCTACCACTGGTTCGGAATGCTGTTCCTACCGAGAAGAACCAGCAAGAAACTCGGCGGTTGCTCTTTTCAAATGTACAATTGTAAAAACAAGAGATTCAAAAAAATTGGTTGTCTGTAAAGATCTTGACAACAAAGGCCGATTGTGCTTCTTTGTCGCTCGTTCCGCGCTCTCGCTTGCACTTCAAGCCTTACATGGAACGCCTCAGAGCGAGGTAACGCCGCATGAGTCATGTTTTTTCGTGCGTGCAGCCGGCTCTATCGAATTATAAGACGTTGTCACGTCAAAAACTGTCACCCTTACTGCAACCCTAACTCCGTTGATGTACGATAAACCTACCCCTTAACCTTACGACCGTCTGAGTCAACCGTACTCCTCAGGAACGCTGTAAATTGACACTAGCAAGTACATAACATGCTAAATTCAAAGAATGGCTTTGAACTTTTACAAACTTTATGACATCCATTATCTATGTCTATTTATAGGTAGGAGATTCCAGGTTTCATTTTCGAATGAGTCAATTTGGGAATTTATACTTTCTAAATGATCTGGCGGAAGGTATCGACTGTGATTAGCTTATCACATTACCGTTACAACTGTAGAACTGTAAAACAAAGAGATAGATAGACAGACAGGCAGATATGTTAGTATGGATCCAACAACAACCATTATTTCTTATTTATTTAACACAGCCAGGGAGACAATGGATCGTAAACGAATACTAACAGACTGCTTTGTATATTTTGATGGTGCTAAGTTTATACCTTCCGACTAAGTACAGCAGACTTGAAATGTTAATCAGACTTAGGTATAATGCGTAAAAAATGACATTCGGCATTTGGTGGTAGGCTCCCCGCGTGGTAGACTACGGACTAAAGAAAAACCCTTCTCACTTTACTTCTATCCCAGAATTGCACGCGCAGAGTGCACGGGCGTGGCAGAACAACGGGAACGCCATTTGGGATGCCCAACCTCACTTCATGAAGCCCTCGGCAACCTGGGCGGTCTACTCGGCTTCTGGAGCGAGCTTGTATGCCTGGAGTGAAGACTTCGGCGGGGAGGAGCAATGCACGCACAACAGACGGAAACGTTTAAGTCCGGAAACCAGCACAGAGAGAAGAAAGAAGATCCCAGAAAACTAAAGAGTTCCCAAGAATTTTTAAAAAGCTTAGGTATACGAGGAAAAAGGCGAGGGCATCATCTAGTAATAATCTTTAGCTGGATCAATATTTCGATTCACAAGACAGTTAATTAATCTGCCTTTATATTTTTTATCCACAGTGACAAGTTTGCTGCTCAAACTAGGAACAGAGCTTCAGGGTCGCGCAGTCACTGCCTCCGAGCTGTTGACCTTCGCACTGCCTCACGTCTTTACTCATCCTGACAAAGATTATACAGATACTCCGTTAGGCATAAACCTAATAGACAGTGGACCAAGGAATATTGAGCTCTACGGTACTAGTACTTTTTAACCCCCGACCCAAAAAGAGGGGTGTTATAAGTTTGACGTGTGTATCTGTGTATCTGAGTATCTGTCTTTGGCATCGTAGGTCCTAAACTAATGAACCGATTTTAATTTAGTTTTTTTGTTTGAAAGGTGGCTTTATCGAGAGTGTTCTTAGCTATAATCCAAGAAAATCGGTTCAGCCGTTTGAAAGTTATCAGCTTTTTTCTAGTTACTGTAACCTTCACTTGTCGGGGGTGTTATAGATTTTTAATTTACACTTGTATAAGTCGCATTGGCAAAATTCGTTTGCGCAGAAAATGAAGGATTGCTAACCTAACGTCGACTACTTTTAAATTCCCAACAGCTGTAGCTTTGATAATCTAAACTTCGATACTTTTGTCACATCTGTCTGAAAATGTTTTTAATCTTTTACAAGTGCTTTTGAATCGTCAAAATAATTTACTACTAGTATTAATTATCATCTATAGTCTAACAAAACCAAACCTTACGCGTCTTATTTATTTAGAACGCCTGCCTAGATTTACAGCCTGTCTGCAAGTAAATGTTTTTAATCTAAATGAACGCATCGGATGACACGTCGTGAGTTTTAGGGTCAAAGTCCAAGGGTGCGTGCGCGGACGCCATGCTGCTTTTGATGTAACCACGTTTATTGTGACTAATTATACTTATTAATGTTATAGTTTAGGCCTTGCTTGTATCTATCAACCATAGACCTTACGACGAGACGAACAGTCCGTTCTGTTACTTCCTGCTGCCGCTCGTCAGCTCATACAGTTAGTCGTCAAAACTAAACCAAGCTTTAAAGTTTAAGGACGAAATATAGCTATATATAATAGTTAATAATAATTTAGGACGCCTTGATTTTTTTTAAAGAATAATATTAGCCATTTTAATCATGACTACATGACTAACATTTCCATTTCCCCTCCAACTAAGCGTAAAGCGTTGTGCTAGGAGTAGGTGCGATAATAGTGCAACAGGCGAGGAATGAACCGCCAACCTTTCGGATTTCAGTTCGTTTCTATAACCATTGAGCTATTGAGGCTTTATATTGAGATTTATAGCCTGTACTTCAATGCCTTGTGTCACATCTGCACGTAAATGTTTTTAATCTTTGTGCATGCACCGGATGACGCGTCGTGAGTAAATTTAGCGCCAGGTTCAGGGGCGCGCGCGCGGACGCCATGTTGCTTTTGTTGTAACCATGTTTATAGAGAGCGCTTGCATTCGGATTGCATGCGATTATTACTTGCTGCTTGTTTTTGTTTATGATACTTATATATTTTATATGAGGAATGCTTATAACGTGCAATTAGTTAGCCACAATGTAAGGACTGCGTAGAGATAAGGGACCAATCATGATATTAATTAGTATCTAGGTAGCAACTTTGCCGTTTTAAAAGTCGTAATTCTATGGCTGCGTATACTCATATACTCCTATTACACCTACCTATCAATTTATCAGTATATATTTTAGGTATATTTTAGATGTAGGCGCGTCTGAGATAGAACTAGAAATAGAAAAGGCAATAGACAGACGGACACATATTATTCTTATTTATTATTAAATTTTGGAAACTTACAGACTTTCTTTTCACACGTCTGCACAAAAATACGAGTGCAATAAGTTAGACATCTTCACGCCAGATTCCACTTCTAACTGCCTGAACAGATTTAGATGTAGATATGTATGCAGTATCGTAGGAATCCTTACATCATCCCGTGATCCAAAGTGACACTGGGCTATACTTAATTAAAAAAAAAACTCAAACTTCTAATTTCAAATGGTAATATTCTTACTTTTTAGTTCGTTTTTTTAGGCAGAGCAGTCGTGTTTTTTTAATTACGACTTGTTCTTACATTTATTCAAGCTACTACTAAATATTTATAATAGGTAATGAACACGAAATAACATCAATGTATTTTCATAATATGTATTACACCAGTAATCACTAGCCACTGGGATGCGCATGATTCACCCGCGAGCGATTTCCGCCGCGCCGTTCTAATTTTAAAATGGAACCCTCTACCCGAAACGGAATAAAATCCGGCGCGAGCGCATCCTTTTATTATTTTAGGCGCATCCGACAATGGCCGCGAGATTGATGGGTTTAATCGTTTTAGGAATTTAGAGGAACGGCGGAAACAGGAACTGAATGCATTTTGAGGAGTAAAAATAATCCGAATTATTACTAACTAGATGATGCCCGCATGAATTTTGGTTTTTAAAATCTTGTGAGAACTCTTTCATCTTCTGGGATAAAAAATAGGTGTGTATCACACTAATATTATAAAGGTGAAAGTTTGTATGTGTGTGTGTGTGTGTGTGTGTGTGTGTGTGTGTGTGTGTGTGTGGGTGTGTGTATGTTTGTTACTTCTTCACGCAAAAACTACTGGACGGATTTGGCTGAAATTTGGAATGGAGATAGATAATATCCTGGATTAGCACATAGGCTACTTTTTATCCCGGAAAATCAAAGAGTTCCCACGGGATTTCAAAAAACCTAAATCCACGCGGGCGAAGTCGCGGGCATCGGCTAGTATGTAAATAAAATAAAATTCAAGTGGGTGAAGTCGCAAGCAATTGTCTATATGTATAACAATCCATACTAATGTTATAAAATGTAAAAGTGTGCGTGTCTGTCTGTCTGCTAGCTATTGGCAGCCCTATGCGTTTATCCGGTATCCCGAAGAAGAACATAGCCAATTTTTTATCCTGTAAAATAAAAAGTAGCTGCGGGATTTGTAAAGAACTATCCGTACAGCAAATGAAAATAGCTTGCATCCCGCAGATAAGTATAGACTACTTTTTATCCCCAAAGAGTTTTGAAAACCTTCACGCAGACGAAGTAACAGCCTTTATCTAGTTGATTAATAAATAACTTTGACAAGTGTAAATTAAAAATTTATAACACCCCCGACAAGTGAAGGTTACAGTAACTAGAAAAGAGCTGATAACTTTCAAACGGCTGAACCGATTTTCTTGGATTATAGCTAAGAACACTCTCGATCAAGCCACCTTTCAAACAAAAAAAAAACTAAATTAAAATCGGTTCATTAGTTTAGGCGCTACGGTGCCACAAACAAATACACAGATACACAGATACATAGACACACAGATACACAGATACACACGTCAAACTTATAACACCCCTCTTTTTGGGTCGAGGGTTAAAAAACAAAACATCTAGACGTTATCGTATTTCCAATAAAGCAGCCGTGAGTCTGAGATGGAGCAAGCTGCGGGTGCAAAAATCTTTCCCGAAGCGCATTGCCTCCTATTCAAAGTCATGCTTCAAGGATAATAAACTACAGGGCGTTACCGTTTCACCGAAGCTGGTTAATTTCAACGGACTTTTTATATTTTCTGAACAAAATATGTGATTTTCGGCGAACTTTCTGGGACTGTGGGGCCGGAAACTCAAGAGAACAAGTGTAAATTAAAAATGTATAACACCCCCGACAAGTAAAGGTTACACTAACTAGAAAAGGGCTGATAACTTTCAAACGGCTGAACCGATTTTCTTGAATCATAGCTAAGAACACTCGATCAAGCCACCTTTCAAACAAAAAAACTAAATCAAAATCGGTTCATTAGTTTAGGAGCTACGATGCAACAGACAGATACACAGATACACACGTGAAACTTATAACACCCCTCTTTTTTGGTCGGGGGTTAAAAATAACCAATGCTCTCATTGTGTCGTGTAACAGTAAATTTTTTTTCCCCGAAGGGTTTTGCCTCCTATTCAAAGTCATGCTTCAAGGATATTAATCTACAGGGCGTTATCGTTTCACCAAAGCTGTTTAATTTCAACGGTCTTTTTATATTTTTTGAACAAAATATTTGATTTTCGGCGAACTTTCTGCAAAGCGCCTCAAACTCGAGGGGTAAATAGCCAAAGCTCTCATCGGGAGTCATGTAACAGTAGTTACTCTTAGTTCACTCTGACAGTAGTCCATTTTTCCAAAAACCTTTCTTGAAAATATCCACAAATAATAAAAATTACAGAAATTATTCTTTAATAAATTGCGTATGTTACTTTCCATGTTCTGGAAGAACTTGTACAAATTGACTTGCTTTTTGGTTTACACAGTGCAAAATGACATGCCAGAGCTGCCTTCTGCAAGTTTAATTGCAAGTGGACATGTGGCAATAGTACATAAAAAAAGGAAAAAAAATTTGAATCAGTTCGAGGAAGGTCTTTTGAACATAAAAAACGTATATAAATTGTTAAGTAAAATTATTTAATTTTACTTATGTAACGTTACAACTTTTTATGTACTATAAATGTAAAATTTCCGCGTTTAAAGTTTCACGCGATGTTAAACATAATAATATCGATGAAGTAATTAAATATATTATATTGCGTTTATTCATAGTAGATGCCCTTTGTAAAAAAATATATTAGTTTAAGACAGAGACACGAAATTACTAAAGTTATACATAGTATAATCAAGAACGAGCCGATTTGAGAACCTCCTCCTTTTTGGAAATTGGTTAAAAATAAACACCCTCAGTGTTTCATTTTGAAAAATATTTTGTTGTAATCTACAATATCAAAATAAGTATTTCTCTTTTCATAGAATAAAATAGAATGTTTTTTATTCAAATAAACTCTTACAAATGCTTTTGAATAATCAAAATAATTTACCACTGCCATTCCTACCGAGAAGAACCACCAAAAAACTCGGCAGTTGCTCTTTTCAAATGTTTAATTTACATTATTATGCCATATTGTTTGTTTAACCAATTGCAACCCCGTTCATTGCTGGAGCGAGTCAAATCCACGAATATATAATATTTAACTATGTACCTACTATATAATTTTATAACCATATTTGCATGTAGTACTAAGCATTATGAACATAATCTTCGTTTTTATCAAGAAAATTTGTTATCTTAAGTACTAGGGTGACCACGCACAAAAAAACTAAAAATAATCATTCTGAAAAGCAAAAAATATAAAAAATAAGTTTGTTTGTACCTACCACAAAAGTATGAACTGTTTCAGAAAAAAAAACAAAAAAAATATTTACATATATGGTGATACTAATTTACATAATATAATCACGTAAACATTACAATAATTGATATTTAAAACAAGATATGTTTATGTACCTAGCTAGGTGTTTTAATATTACAACAGGTTTAGTTACCAATTAATCTTTCAAGCACATTCACATACTTGTAGAGTCAAATAATAGCGTGGGTAGCAAGTAAGTAGGTACAATCTTTAGACCGATGACGAAAGAAGAAAGTGGCGGGAAGCGGGACAAGGAGAGACCTCACCGGTTACAAACTGTTTTTGATTTGTCGCAGGCTGCTAATAAATAATTTTATTATTTATAATCTGTTACAGGCTCAGACTGCCTCTTGACCTCGGTATCCTTAGATAAAGTTTTTATTGTACAAAATAATAGTGTTTTGGTTTGACCGATAGCCGAGACTGCGTACTAGCAAGCGCAGTGTAGAACCTGTGGTAGAACGACCTCCAACCCGCTGGACAGTGACGAGATTAAGAAGGTAGCAGGAGGTAGGTATGAGGAAGGCGGAGGACCGTGTGTGTTGGTGAGCTCTCGGGAAGGCCTATGTCTAGCAGTGGATGCAAACAGGAGTATTTTAGTTTGGTTTCTTTTTTTCTTTCTGAACCCCTAGTCGGTGTAGTATTGTTATACCTATCAAAGCACCTAAGGAAAGTCATATCTGTAACATTTCGATTTGTTTTTAGGGGTTCCGTACCTCAAAAGGAAAAACGGAACCCTTATAGGATCACTTTGTTGTCTGTCTGTCTGTCTGTCAAGAAACCTATAGGGTATCCCCTTGTCCCATTAAAATTTGGCAGATAGGTAGGTCTTATTAGCACAGATACAGGAATAAATCTGAAAACCGCGAATTTGTGGTTACATCATTAAAAAAAAAATTAAAATGTGTTTCAATTTTCAAAGTAGGATAACTATACCAAGTGGAGTATCATATAATTATGAAAGGGCTTCAATTGTACATTCTAAAACAGATTTTTATTATTTTTATGTATAATAGTGTTTGATTTATCGTGCAAAATGTTGGAAAAAATACCCAAGTACGGAACCCTCAGTGCGCGAGTCTGACTCGCACTTGACCGGATTTTACCAAAAAATGTCGTTGAACTATTGTCAACGACATTTTTTGGATTTAGGATTCGAGGACTATGTTAAGGTCGACACAGACCTGGCCACCCTAGCGTGGCCGCGAGGAATCATTAAAAACAAATGATAAAAAGTCGGTCAGACAATATTTGCACGACAAACGGGGACATCCTTCACACGTTGACCCACATTTGGGAGGTACAATGGAACGCGTCGATAAACAAATGTAACCTTACGCTGAATTAAGAGTTGTCACCAACGTCTCCTTTGCCTTAAGTGGGTTTAATTGACATTTTCATGTTCAAAGTTAGGTACCTATTTATCATTATCGCCGGTCCACTACTGAGAATGTTAGGTATACTCAGTTAGGTATACAAAGTTAGGTATACTACCTATATTCAGTATATAGGATAAAGGATTATGATAATAATTATGATTATGAAAAATGTTTGTTATATTCCCTTATAATTATTGACACTCAGACATACGCTGTAGGTATAAGTTTTCAGAATGTTATGAAAATTGGTGGTTTTATAGATTTTGATGTGCTCTTTCCGAATTTTTATTTTGCCACCTCGTACCTTTGCCGCTCGCGCCGCCATCTTGGAAAAATGGCGCCCAAAAACAGTTTTTTCACGATAACTTCTTTCCCACTCATTTTACGATAAAAATGGCTATGTAACAATTAAACTAAAGACAATTTCCTACAATTTGTGTAGTCACCTTTTTTTGTAGACTCAATAGTTTCAGCGTACGAGCGCCACAAAGCGCACTCCAACACTCGTTTTGGCTAAATAACTCATTTCCACCCCACCATGTGGTAGAGTGAGTGGCGTGATTTTTTTTATGGTATCTCAAGGAGCCGGTAGTCACCTTCAATTTAAGCCATCAGTTCGACCAGAGAATACTAACACTCTTCAGAATTCTGCTCGAGATAAGAGTAAATATACTGCATCGCAGTTTCGATCTCACGTGCATATGAGCCTTTTTTTTGGGTTTTAAACCCAAAAGATGCCCATGGGACCTTATTACTAAGCCTCCGCTGTCATCCGTTTGCTTGTCCGTCTGTCCGTCTGCGTGCTGTATCTCATGAACCGTAATAGGTAGAAAGTTGAAATTTTCACAGAATGTGTATTTTTATTGCCGTTATAATAACAAATAATAAAAATTTCAAAATGGCCGTCATGAAAATAAAATAAAAAAGAGCATTATTTCTTTTATTATTGTACGGAACCCTTCCTATGTGAGTTGGACTCGCACTTGACCGATTTTTCGGCGTCTCAAGCATGTTTATAATGTGGTCGCAGTCAATACACAATATCGCAATTCGTGCATGAAAAATTTTACCTCGCACTACAAACTAAAAAAATAAAAAATGGGTCAAGTGCAAGCCCAACTCGCACACGAAGGGTTCCGTACCATCAAACAAGAAATAACATTACTTTTTTGTTTTTTTTTCATATCAGCCATTTTGAAATTTTTATTATTTGTTGTTATAACGGCAATAGAAATACACATTTTGTGAAAATTTCAACTCTCTATATATTACGGTTCACGAGATACAGCCCGCTGACAGACAAACAGACGGACGGACGGACGGACGGATGACAGCGGAGACTTAGTAATAAGGTCCCGTTGGCATCCTTTGGGTTCGAAACCCAAAAAAAAGGTCCATATTCACATGAGATCGAAACTGCGATGCAGTATATTTACTCTTATCTCAAGCAGAATTCTGAAGAGTGTTAGTATTAGTATATTGTTATATTAGTGTATGGTAGGAAAGGCATTCCGAACCAGTGGTAGATGCTTTTGACGATTTGAAAGAACTTGTAAAAGTCTAATTGAATAAAAACATTTTGAATTTTGAATTTTGAATTCTCTGAACGAAGTGATGGCTTAAATTGAAGGTGACTACCGTCTCCTGGAGATACCATAAAAAAAATCACGCCACTCACTCTACCACATGGTGGTGTGGAAATGAGTTATTTAGCCAAAACGAGTGTTGGAGTGGGCTTTGTGGCGCTCGTACACTGAAACTATTGGGTCTACAAAAAAAAGTGACTACACAAATTGTAGGAAATTGTATCTAGTTTAATTGTTACATAGCAATTTTTGTCGTAAAATGAATGGGAAAGAAGTTATCGTGAAAAAACTGTTTTTGGGCGCCATTTTTCCAAGATGGCGGCGCGAGCGGCAAAGGTACGAGGTGGTACACCAATTTGCATAACATTCTGAAAACTTTCCAGATAAGCCCCTTTTTGACGCCCAAATTACTGGGCTAGTATACAAAATAAGTATAAGTTAGCCAACAAGCCTATTTGTCTTATCTGTCTATTGCAAGGGCATTGAATCATAATGCAGGTACAAACGTCTGGCGAATGAGAGTATAATGACATTTTTGCCGCTATTTTATGTACGAGTATAATCATTACATTATTGCAATCGCAGTGTCTGGAGATAATAAATTAATGCTTTACGCGTTTATTATCTCTTGATTATTATGAATAGGTAGATGCATAGTAATATATAAGTAGTATATAATAAATAATAAGATTTAGTATAGAAGCAGGCGTTATTTTGCGGAAGTCCATGATATACAAGGAACCAAAAGCTTATTTTGCTATAATCCGCCAAACCTAAGAAATCTGTATGGTGCAACATGCAGCCTGCGACATGCACCGCCCGCCCTCCCACTGAAAAACATGCAGGAAAAGCCAGCCACCAAGCAAGCCACACGAACCACCACCACGCAGCACCACACAAATCCCAACACCACTCGACGCATTTTTCGCCCCGACACCGGAGCATCCTCAGGAGATGTAGACCTTACAGTGCCTAATTTACTTTGCAATATGTATTTGTCTATACATATAAGGTCCACTACCTTGTCCACGTGGATTTAGGTTTTTGAAAATCCCATGGGAACTCTTTGCTTTTCCGAGATATAAAGCCCATGCCCGTCTCCGGTATGCAAGCTATCTCAGACGCAATTTTTGTCAAAATTGGTTAAACAGATAGGCCATTAAAAGATAACAGACAAACGGAAACCTCTCGCATTTGTAATATTAATTAGGATGGAAGTATAGATCTATACTCTAGTTATTTTGGTTAGTATACTACACTGCTGCTGATCTGATGTAAAAAAGGTTTTTTTAAATTTATTTAAATTCGGAATTCATGGATTTAAAGACCTCTTTTTTAAATCCGTTTAAAAAAAAATATAGAAAATCTTTAAAAAATCTATTTACTTATCTAGGAATTCGCATTTAAAAATAATATTATTTATTATCTTAGTTTTAAAATAGCTGTCGGCTTAAGATTTTAAACTTTATTTCCCACCGCATAGCTTCACGTATATTTTAAAAAATGCATCAAGCAGATGGCAAAACAAGTGCTAAGGGTTTGCGATGTCATAGCTTTTTAAATCGCCGTTGTATTAAAAAAGCTTCTTTTTGCAAATTCAACATTTTAGGAATTCAACATTTTGGGCCTGATGTTTCTTTTTTACCAAGGTTTTTGACGTGACAACGTCTTATAATTCGATAGAGCCGGCTGCACGCACGAAAAAAACATGACTCATGCGGCGTTACCTCGCTCTGAGGCGTTCCATGTAAGGCTTGAAGTGCAAGCGAGAGCGCGGTACGAGCGACAAAGAAGCACAATCGGCCTTTGTTGTCACGTTCAACTATCGTCAGTAAACCGACTTTACAGACAACCAATTTTTTTGCTAGATAAAATGACGTATTAAATTAATAATTATAGTCAAGTTTAATAATTAATTGTTTGTGTAAAACAAACAAAAAGATATCAAAAAACTTATTACTTGCTTAAAAAAATATAATTAGCAGATTCTAACTATCAAATCCAAACTTAATCCTGTAGAACATCGTGAAAGTTTAAATTTTATTAATTCTGACTATTGTTTGACTGGTCAAGCCACAATTTTTGTTAGAGCATATTACATAGTATAGGTACATATACTATTTTCATTTTGATATAAATACAACTAAACCATGATATAAACTCGGAAACTGATGGGTTTATCCTTTGGTTTAATTAATTCAAGAAGCGATCGATACAAGAAGCATAATAGCGTATTCTATGGAGTTCTTGAGACATATCTTCTAGTAGTGGATGTCTATCGGTCAAAACGACGACGCAGTAAAATATATATCGCAGCGTGTATTTAAAAGTTAGTTTATAGATAGCCTTATGTTTAAAGCGTTCAGGGGCAAGATGGGCTGCTGACATTTAAGCCTCAAGGCCTCTCCACTTGGCCATCGATCCAGGAAGGGAGCACTAGCAAGTAATTAAGGCTTTGGTGATTATCGTAAAAAAATGACATAATAATCATACCTTCGTTTGTTTAATGATCATCAGTTTTACATACGTTTTTAACAATGCAAGACAAAAGAAAAGTATAGGTAAGTATATTTTTAATTATTGACATTTATAACTTTTGTTTGTTATGAAAACTAGTATTTTTCGTCGATTTTACTCGCGAAAATGTTATAAAGAAAAGATTTACACATATTAAATCATCCCTGACTATTTATTACGTTTGATGGATAGGCATTAGTCGTGCTTAGAATAAGACCTTAATTTTTTTAAATCCATTTCATGTTTTCTTTCATGTACTTAGACCAACTTGTACTCATGAGGCATCTTCTTGGCATCTTTATTCTGACAGTTTGTTGGCCAACTTGGTACAGACCACAGTCTCGACGAAGCTCATCAGTTGAAACGGTCTGTGCCTCTTTCATCATCAGACCCTGAAATTGAAATGAAATTAATTAATTTATTACATGTAGGAAACATATGCCATTTTAAATCAAGACTGTACTAACGTTTCGGAAAGCAGGTGCTACTGAAAAGAGTCAGCAAGAAACTCGGCAGTTGCTCTTTAAAAACACAAAATGTTACAGTGTATACTGTACAGTTAATATTGAATTTATAAGTAATGTAAGCATTCTACTTTGGGGCCGTTGAATGCAAAATCAACCGTTTCATGCAACCTTGTCATTTGGAATTTCGTTAATTATTGTTTAACACAGTATTTATACAATACTATTTATTATATAATACACTAAAAATGTTGTTTATTACATTAAAACCTGAGTACGGAACCTATTTATGGAACCCTAACTCTAACTAAATCTTGTGCCAATTAGGAATTCTCCGAATAAGAAAAGTTAAAATTAATTGAAAATCCCGAGTAAGTATACTCGGAAATTGCTTGTTACATGAAAATAAAAAATATTTTTCACGGCCAAATAAAATGTTTTCTTTCACTCTTTCCACACGAAAACGAGTGGCGTCAATTAAAAATGTTTTAAAGTGTTTTTGAACTTATGTGTATGAGCACGTTGGTCCAAGGACGCTAAAATGAATGCTCTTTTTAACCCCCGACCCAAAAAGAAGGGTGTTATAAGTTTGACACGTGTATCTGTGTATCTGTCTGTGGCATCGTAGCTCCTAAACTAATGAACCGATTTTAATTTAGTTTTTTTTGTTTGAAAGGTGGCTTGATCGAAAGTGTTCTTAGCTATATAATTCAAGAAAGTTCATCCAAAGTTATCAGCTCTTTTCTAGTTACTGTAACCTTCACTTGTCGGGGGTGTTATAAATTTTTAATTTACACTTGTCTCTCGTATCATGAACATTGTCAGTTTGCGGCTGCAATACGTT
Organism: Maniola jurtina; assembly: GCF_905333055.1. Lineage (NCBI taxonomy): Eukaryota > Metazoa > Arthropoda > Insecta > Lepidoptera > Nymphalidae > Maniola > Maniola jurtina. The sequence goes on from NC_060051.1 coordinate 2,817,126, forward strand.
TGCGGCTTACGCATTTCAGCGAGATACTATTTGTTTTAAAGCAAACTAAGGAAAACCAAATCAGTTGCTTAGCGAGCTATGGAGAGGGCTATGTTAGGAGTTTCCCTGAGGGATAAGATCCAAAATGAGGAGATTCGCAGGAGAACCACGGTCACTAACATAGCCCAAACTTTTAGCAAGCTGAAGTGGCAGTGGGCAGGCCCTGCCTGTCGTAGAGGCGATGGCCGTTGGAGCCGGAAAGTCCTTGAGTGGAGACCGCGTTTAAGCAAACGTACTGTAGGACGCCCTCCAGCACGATGGACCGACGATATAAAGCGGCTGACGGGAAGTGGCTGGATGAGGAAGGCTGAGGACCGGGTGTGTTGGCGCTCTATAGGGAAGGCCATTTCCAACAGTGGACGTCCACAGGCTGATGATGATGATGATAATGCATATATCACGTCGATCCGTTGCACAAACAAACAACAAACTCTAGGTAGTGATAATCACTAAATCATTTTTTTTTCAAAGATAAGGAAAAAGAAATGTAAACTTTACACAACCATGTTTGCGCAAACACAAATAATTTGTACTAAGAATAATCACCCCTTAAGGACATAATAAAAGCCTTTATAATTGTTACTGTCTACACTGCACCGGTACACGGACTTGCAACTTTGCAAATACCGCCGCAAGGATCGCAAACAAGTGGATTCTGCGATTGCGATAAGGATAATTGCGATACAGGACTCAAAAACTACTTAAGTTTAAGTACTTATTTTTATTTTTTGAAGAAAACATTACTTTCCTAAGATAATGGGGTTCTTTTTTTCACACACGTGAGACTAAGACGTTGACTATGCTAAGAGAAAATACCTTTTAATGATTGCGAACTACGGCCGAAAAAAAAATATTACACACACACAGAATCTGGATCCAAACATACATACCCACATACATACATACATACATACATACATAGACTGCTAAAATCATAAATAACCCTTCCTTTTGGCATTGCCGCAGTCGGGTAAAAACAAGTTTCTTCCTGATGATAAAAATATAAAGTAAATGTTAGCAAACCCTCACTGTATTATCTTAATCTTAGTTATGAAATAAAAACATTAAACTGGTACAAGGAGACAAAGAGCCTTTGCATTACTCATTATAACGTAATTATGTACATAAAACTCCTGTCTAGGGTTCCGTATCCGAAGAGTGGCAAAAGCCTGTACTGTCCGTCTGTCTGTCAGCGGGCTGTATCTCACGAACGGTAGAGAGTTGAAATTTTCATAGCGTGTATTTCTATTGCCGCTACAAAAACCAAATAAAGAAAAACCAAGTTGTTTCAAAATTGCCGACATGCAAACTAGGGTACGGAACCCTTTGTGTGCGAGTCTGACTCGCACTTGAGTGGTTTTTATATTCAACTGTAAGTTAGACCTTGACTGCGATTTCATCTGGTGGTAAGTGATGATGTAGTCTAAGGTGGAAGTGTGCTCACTCGGGAGAAAGGAACAGTCTTACAGTGGAGACTGTGTAGGTACAAGTAAATCAGGCTCTTTTCAGTACGATGGTTGAACTGGGAACTACCCTTCTCACGAACCGTAGCTCTCGGGAGGATCTGTGGGTGATGGACACGGGGTGGTCCGTCGCTCACTGTGTGGTCCTCGGTCCTCCTTGGTTGGCGTGCTGTGGTTCCGGCATGCCTCTAACGGAGTTTGGGGGCACGTAGTGTCCCAGTGGCGGGTCTGCTCAGGCGAGCATCCGCTGGCGGAGTAACGAGGTGTTTACGGTTCCTTGTGCTTCGTCATCAGCGGTGGGATGCAACTTCGTGAGGTTTTTAGTCGGTAGGAGTCCTACATAACCACTGTGCTCCCCCGTGGTCGGTGGTATCCATGACGGATTTTCCTCACGAGAAAAAAAAGGTATGAAAAGATGGTGGCGGGAAGTGGCTGGTTGAGGAAGCCTGAAGACCAGTTGTGGTGGCACTCAGGCACTCATTAGGAAAAGTGTCCAACAGAGTACAATGGATATCCACAGGCAAGTTTGAAAGTTTACAGGTAGGTATGCTTTTTCAAGACATGTTTTTATTCGTCCATGGTTTATTTAAAATTTATAAGAATTATTCCAATTTATTTTACAAAAAATATCTCCTGAAATAAATCTCTAAGTACAATAATTTATACCGTTAAAATGTCTACAAAGGTTTTATTATTCATACGAAACTTAATAATATGATCACACTAATATCACACATAGTTTGTGTGTATGTGAGTATGTGTGTTTGTGTGTGTGTATGTTTGTTACTCCTTAACGCAAAAAACACTGGACGGATTTGGTTGATATTCAGAATGAAGATAGATAATATCCTGGATTAACACATAGGCTACTTTTTATCCAGGAAAATCAAAGAGTTCCCACGGGATTTCGAAAACCTAAATCCACGCAGTCGAAGTCGCAGGCGTCAGCTAGTAATTTAATAAAATAAAAAAGTAATAAATCTTTACTTTACCCACACAAACGCGGTCATGTAAGGAGTATAACGTGGTATAACTTGACTCCTAGAACGGTACCGTCTGCAGCGACCTACCACAACATGCGCTGGTATGCGTGCGCATGAGTGCGTTACAGGACGGCGGGTATTTTGAGAATCGTGTACCGACAGCAGAACACATTATTAAGGATTTTTAAATTAAAAGTACAAGTAATAAGTATTGTTATTTAAACATGTTTTATATTATGAGGAAAGATGTGGGAGCACACCGCACCATCATACCAAAAGACCCCTACCATTATGTAAAAAATAGGAAAAGGTTATGCCCTATGAAATCAGAAATGTCACGCAGAGAGAGAAACCCACGCATAGAAAAGTAAATGGTGGCATAAAGTTGTCTCTTAGAACGGTAGCGTCTGCAGCGACGAAAACCGGCCAAGTGCGTGTCAGACCCGCGCACCGAGGGTTCCGTATTCGGGTATTTTTTCCTCATCATATGAAAATTGATAGATCAGTCAGTCAATCAGGACAAGTTTTATTATATGTATGTACCTAAGAATGTAAATGTAGCTAATACAAGTATAAATTAAAAAATTATAACACCCCCGAAAAGTGAAGGTTACAGTAACTAGAAAAGAGCTGATAACTTTCAAACGGCTCAACCCGATTTTCTTGGATTCTAGCTAAGAACACTTTCGATCAAGCCACCTTTCAAACAAAAAAAAAACTAAATTAAAATCGGTTCATTCGTTTAGGAGCTACGATGCCACAGACAGATACACACGTCAAACTTATAACACCCCTCTTTTTGGGTCGGGAGGGTTAAAAATAGAAATATTTTTATTCAATTAAACTTTTACAAGTACTTTTGAATCGTCAAATGCATCTACCACGCACTGGTCCGGAGTTCGGACAGTCTTTGCTACAGAGAAGATCCAGCAAGAATTTCGGGGGATGCTCTGTTCAAAGATTTGATATAATAATGGTTTTAATTTTATTTTTTGTAATTAAGAATATTTTGTTAAACGAAAATTATGATTTCAACGCAACGGGATACCGAAAATTATATTCTACAGGTGAGTGGTGGAGGTATTGCAAAAATACAATCTCCGCCTTTTATGCTAACAGTATCAGAAGCATCCCGCGCCATTGACTTTCTTGGTGCCATTAACCGAATAACCCATTGCACAAAGAACTGACGGTTTTCAAGGTGAACACACACTCACACACATCCTACACACGTACACACAACACATACACGCCCCTCTCTCGTCATGTGATTCAAAATAACAACCGACAAACTTCCTTATACATCCTTAAACAAAAACCAAGCGAATATAACCTCTATTACAATGGAATAAAGACAATTCAGTGAGTATGGGTGGTAAATATAAGTTGGGCGAGACGGGAAGGGTGCACCCACACATAGCTATCCAGACGTTATGCACATGCAAGGTGCAGTCTGCACGCACACAACGAAAAAGCTCTTTTGTATTACTTAAGCTTTCGAATACATAATACTTAAATAAGCTGCGATTTTTCTGCGTGATTAAATAAGTACCTAGATATAAACAATAGGTGCATAATATTTTTGACGCTATCAAGCAAAACTTTCTTAGTTTGATTCTTGGTCAAATTGGGAAATATCAATTTAGAATGAAGAACACGTCCGGTGATTTTTAACCCCCGACCCAAAAAGACGGGTGTTATAAGTTTGACGTGTGTATCTGTGTATCTGTGTGTCTGTGTATCTGTGTATCTGTGTATCTGTCTGTGGTATCGTAGCGCCTAAACGAATGAACCGATTTTAATTTACTTTTTTTTGTTTGAAAGGTGGCTTGATCGAGAGTGTTCTTAGCTATAATCCAAAAAAATTGGTTCAGCCGTTTAAAAGTTATCAGCTCTTTTCTAGTTTTCTTGTAGAAAAGAAGGTTAGATAACCCTTAGGTTCATAATATTCAAGTGTCAATTGACAAATGTCAAGCTGTCAAGATGGACGTTGCCTAGATACATAATTATTTATTTGAAAATGATGTTTTGGAAAACTCAGATACTTACTTGGGATCGTAGGCGCGGAATAGTCCAAGAAAATCGGTTCAGCCGTTTGAAAGTTATCAGCTCTTTTCTAGTTACTGTAACCTTCACTTGTCGGGGGTGTTGAAAATTTTTAATTTACACTTGTAACCTTATTTCGAGATATTATTATGATGTAAATACCAGCTACATACATAGTAAAACATATTACTGCGACTGGATCGAAAATATATCGATTATAATTCCGGTATTTACCTACACAATATTAAAAACACCAGTGTTGAAACAACATTCCAATTACCTACGTATTAAAATATTAAGTAGAAACCACGTAGAAACATTATCCTAATATCAGTGCTTAGATTAAATATATTACAAGTTACAACTGTTTTTTATGTATTTATTTACTTTAATATCATAGATTATTACTAACAGAAGTAAGGATTTTTAGTTTTTTTTTGTTTTTTGTAGTTTTTTGTACAATATGCGCGATGGGATTATGTCCTGCTAAGCACCATCATTTAGAGAAATACAGAATTTTATTTCCGGTTCTTAATATTTTAAATGCTATAATATTAAAAGTAGCAGGTACAGTTTATTTTCATTAACTTAATCTCTATCATAAGCTCATTTTAATAAATAAGTATAAGTGTCTTAAGTCGCACCAGCAATCCGCAAGGCTTCAATTACATAGGTACATGGCATAATATTGTATACCAATATTTTGAAAAGAGCAACCGCCGAGTTTCTTGCTGGTCTCTCTCGGCAAGAAAGGCATTCCGAATCAGTGATACACTTGACGATTCAAAAGTACTTGCAAAAGTTTTTTTTTTTCTTTAAATCTGGCTTTACTTTGATTAGCCAATGTCAAGTTTGTGATATTTTCAAGTTATTGAATTTATACAAGTATGGACTCCGTCTGCGCCGGCGCCCGCCGACATACGTGCGGCGCCCCTTTAGAGCGCTTCCCAGTCAGTTCCACCACCAAAAAACACCAACTAACACAAAAACCAGCCACTCTTAACAAAAAAAACACTCCAAACAAGCACAGCACGCGCGCCAGCAAACGCCATCACAGACGAAGTCCCTTGCAAAAGTTTGATTGAATAAAAATATTTTGAATTTGGAATACTTAACCATAATTTAACATTAGGTGGTTAGGTACCGAGAAGACCACAGTAAACAAAATTATTTCGATTCATTAAAGATTTCCCTGTATACATAATTTATTATTATAATTAAGTAGGTACTTACATAAGTTATTTAAATATCTTTAAGGATAAAAAAATGGTACCTAATTTGGTATATACAGTAAGTAGTAAGTATAACTTTTGTTTTATTAAAAAACATTCGCACACATGTAAAGTTTAAGGAAAACACAGGAGATATATAAATACACGCGTATTACACAAATAGTTGTGTATGTGTGCGCAGTGTAATGAAATGGGTATTAAAATGTTATCTGCGTACTCGTTTACCCCATGTTCGCGCTTTCTGAAAACTTATTGAGCAATATGCAGTATGTTAATCTCTACATTACATAGTAGTAGCTAATGCTACTTCAACCGACTTTTTTTATATAGATAGGTACAAGTTAACCCTTGACTGCAATCTCACTTGGTGGTAAGTGATGGTGCAGACTAAAATGGAAGCGGGCTAACCTGCAGGACGATTCAGAACCCTTCGATAACATAATTGTCGATCGATTCGGCAAGTTGTCGTTCGATAAAATGTACTTTCAATTCAGAATAACCGAATCGACAGTGAAATTGTCGAAACCGAAACCGAATCGAACAGACGTAGATATCGTTCGATTACGACTATCAAACGCTATTCACAACAACCTAACCGAATAATATTTGTCGAACGTCCGATAATTTTTGATGTTTACTTATCGAAAGCTATAGGGCATTCGATATCTTTTTGTTCACCTAGTTTCGTACCATCGTACAAGAAACAACAGTTTTGAAACTTTGAAATTTAATATTATTTGTTGTTATAGCGGCAAGAAATACACATTTTGTGAAAATTTCAACTCTCTACCTATTATTCTTCACGAGATACAGCCCGCTGACAGACACACGGACAGCGGAGTCTTAGTAATAGGGTCCTGTTGGTGCCCTTCGGGTACAAAACCCTAAAACCAGCGGACAAAAATCACAACACCGAGCTTAAAAAAGCTAGAACCCAGAGCCGTAAAACCAGTTAATTAAAAAAAACCAAACTTGCCATTGATTGACAGACGTAATTGATGTTTGACATTTGTGTTGTATTTACGAGGATAGCTTTAATAAAACTTCACTAGTACATTTCGATGTTTTTCTCTCGAAATCAATAATTTAATAAGCTATCATTTTAAGTAATGACTTAAATTACCTTCAAGATGAATAAAAGTTATTTTTTAATGTTTAACTTGAATTTAAAAACAAGTAAAATTTTGGAAACATAACATACTTTATAAATGCACATGTAATCACAATGTTTCTTATCGAAAACGGTATCGTAATCGAAATCGAATCGAATCCTTTTGTCGAACGTTCTGAATTGCACGATAAAATTTGTTCGATTCGAGATCGATACCGAATCGAATCGATTCGTTATGTTATCGAAGTGTTCTGAATCGCCCTGCTGGATGGGTATGCCAGTTTTTATTAAACCAATACCCCTTTGGTTTCTGCGCGCCATCATACCGGAACGCTAAATCGCTTGGCAGCACATCGTTGCTGGTAACTAGCCACGGCCGAAGCCTTCCACCAGACCAGACTACAGGAAGTTTAGAAAGTATCATTCCAATTTTAACACTGCCGGTAATCGAACCCGGGACCTCAAGCAAATAAGACTACAGAACTTATCAATGAACCAGGGAGGTTGTCAAATGATGACGTCATGTTTCGTGATCACAATAAAATACAGACAGACGACCCTCTACGACTGAAATCAGTCAAACACAAAGAAGCTTGATTAACAAAATGTAACTTTATTATAGGTATGTCTACATCAGTATTATTATCATAGGTCGTAGCCCTAACGAAAAACGACGTAGTTTATTAAACCTTAGGGCAAACACCTTTTTAGGGTTCCGTACTCGTAGGGTGCCAACGTGACCCTATTACTAAGACTCCACTGTCCGTCCGTCCATTCGTCTGTCTGTCGGTGGTATTTATCTCGTGAACCATATCAAGTAGGATCCAGAAATTTTCACAGAATGTGTACTTCTATAGCCGCGGCCGCTATAACAAAAAATACTAAAATTTTTATAATTGCCGCCACGAAAAAAAGTGTTATTTCTTGTACGGAACCCTTCCTGTGCGTGGCCGACTCGCACTAAACCAATTTTTATAGACTTTTTATGATGCGAACAACCTAGTACGTTCACCTCGAATTATCGGACCAATGTTATGTTAGTCATACTTCTAATGAACTGCCTAGCTCAGAATCATCTGGTATATGGGACAGTGGGTTCAATTCCTGGTTAGGGTAATGCTCGGCATCACCTCAAGCGAAGATGGGCGGAGATGTGTTAAGCAGACCAATCAGATCATTAATATTTATCGCCGGCTCACTACTGAGCATGGATCTTCTCTCAAAATAAGATGGGTTTGGAAATGGTCAAGCTGGCCAAGTGCGGAGTGGCAGACTTCACACACCTTTGAGAACATTATGGAGAACTCTCAGGCATGCAGTTTGCCTGGCTATGTTTTCCATTGTACCTTAAAACGCACATAGATCCGAAAAGTTAAAGGTGCGTGCCCGGAATTGAATCCCGGACCTCTCAAATAGGGAGCCGACATCTTAAGCCCAAGGCAGTGGGCTATAATCGCTTTTTAACCCCCGACCCAAAAAGAGGGGTGTTATAAGTTTGACGTGTGTATCTGTGTATCTGTCTGTGGCATCGTAGCTCCTAAACTAATGAACCGATTTTAATTTAGTTTTTTTTTTTTGATTGAAAGGTGGCTGGCTTGATCGAGAGTGTTCTTAGCAATAATCCAAGAAAATCGGTTCAGCCGTTTGAAAGTTATCAGCTCTTTTCTAGTTACTGTAACCTTCGCTTGTCGGGGGTGTTATAAATTTTTAATTTACACTTGAAACTCTGTATCACTACCCATATTATATATCCGAAAGTGTGTTTGTTTATTGCTTTGTCCATGATGGATATGATTCTTTTGCATGGATAAGTTGGGTATAGTTAAAGACAAAGATTATCATAATATGTTAGAGACCTGGTAAGTGACGTATAGGCTACTTTTTATGCCGGAAAATCAAAGATATCCCACGGAATTTTTAAAAACATAAACCCTCGCGTACCTACGAAGCCGCGGGTATTAGCTAGTATCTAAATAAATTAAGCCTACAATGGTGGCCGCGTAAATAGCAGCAAACTCACAAACGTCGTAATGCATCGCTAAGAGCTTTTACTTTTTATTTGTTTGCATCTTTAATGGGATAAAATCAGCGATCATCCGACAGACTCTGGTGCTCGTTGGCGGATTAGAATGTGTTTCCATTGTCACTCGGTATAAAAAATTGAGATTTAAAAAAAAAGAAACAATTGTATTCGTCCTGATTTTTCTACTTAGAACTTCTTCAAGTCTTTTCTAAATCTTTTTTTAAGTCTTTTCTTTCTCTATAAAAAAAATATTATATATTGCTCTATATAAATAAATGGTTCGGAATGTCATTCCTATCGAGAAGAACCAGCAAGAAACTCTTTAAAAACCTAAATTGACGCGGACGAAGTAACAACTAGTTGATACTAATATTATAAAGAGATAAAGTTTGTAAGTTAGTTTGTAAGAAGTAGAACTACTGAACCGTTTTTTAAAATAAATTTCACCAGTAGAAAGCTACATTATTTCTGAGTGGCATAGGCTATACTCATTTTATTTTCAAAAAAGTTACAGATCCTTGCGAAATTGTAATAAGCTACCCATGCAAAAGCGGGGCGGCTTTTATAAAAAACTTTTGGGTTACTATTATCATAACTGATTCTATCTTCTTCACTGGAAAGCTTTTTCCTTATCATCTCAAATATTAAGTAGTACTTACTTAGGTCCTAAGTTACAAAGTTAAAAATTTAAATGAAATATAACCTAAGTCTCAGGTTATTTTTTATTCAAAATTTTATTTATTTTTATTTACTTAATCCTTATTACGAGTTACAGAACTGGACGTCATTTTATTGTTCCCGTGATGAAATCCCTTGACTTGAGGCAATGGAGACAAAGCGCGTGCATTGCCTTTACATAAGAGGCGTTAGGTCGGTACAAGGGCGGCCGGGCGTTGCTCTGTAGACCTGAGCATCGGTAGACAAGGCTCTGACGTCACACAAGAGAGTCCAATATGAGGAAAATGAAATGACCTGTGGCGTTAAATAGGAAACAACACTGCAGTTCGTCAAACTTGAAACAGAGTGCTGTGACTTTGAGATTTGAGTCATCACACTAATATCACACTTCACACTAATAATATAAAGGGAAAAGTTTGTGTGTATGTGTGTGTGTATGTTTGTTACTCCTTCACGCAAAAACTACTGAACGGATTGGGCTGGTAATGGAGATAGATTAAACCCTGGATTAGCATATAGGCTACTTTTTATTCCAGAAAATCGAAGAGTTCCCACGGGATTTCGAAAAACCTAAATACATGCGGACAAAGTCGCGGGCATTATCTAGTGAATAATAAAATGATGCCTATTGCGTATGAACAACAATGATTAGGTTAATTTAACTATAGATTAATGATAGTCTCCTATAATATGATGACAATAATAAAATACTAATAATACAAACGCGAAAGTATGTTTGCCTGTCCGTCCAGCTATCACGGCCACTTTACCGATTTCGTCGAAAGTACAAAATAGCTTGCTTTCCGAAAACGAACAAAAGCTGTCCCCGAAAATCAAAAAGTTTGTTAAAAACGCGTTTTTTTTAAACTTAAATTCACGCAGATGAAATCATGCATTATGTATTAATTAGTATGTTTTCAAGCTTATTTATTTTTGGAACTTATTAAAATAAAACAGGGTGAAATCTACGAAACAGTATCACATAATATTTTGCATGTACCTCTGGTGCTGCAAATGTTCACGGGCGGAGGTAATCACTTAACATCAGGTGACCCGCCTGCTCGTTTGCTCGCAATTTTATTATTTAAAAAACCTACTGGTTGAATTGAAAACCTCATTCTTTTTCAGACTCAGTTAACATTTTACTTTCAAAATAGATTAAAAAGAATCTTGACGAGCTCTTAGGAAATAGGAATGAAGAATATCTAAAGAAATAAAAACTAAGGAGAAATAATATTTTTTTATAGCCAGGTCCTATCCATTTATTGAATAAAACAATCTTTAAATTTTATCTGTTGAAGGTATGTTGTGAGCTAATATTTTCATAGAGAATATCTAATAATTTCTAACTCTACATCGGGGTGTTATATTTGCGCACTACAAAAACAAAATCCCTGATTTCGTATGTTTATCCTTTAGTTCCCTGCAATCGTTATTATAATGAAACGAAACATGTGCTCTTATGGTGTGCGTGTGACCGTAGATATAAGTAAATAAAATGGCTGTGACATACAGACGAACAAACGGATTAACGGACGAGATTGGCTTATTACTGAGTACGAAGCTCCTCTCAGAGTGAGATTTAGGCGTAGTACTTTATTAATATCACGCTAGTCAAATGCAGATTGGAAGACTTAACTCACCTTTGAGAACATTATGGAGAACTCATTAGGCATGCAGATTTTCTCACGACGTTTTCCTTCAAAAGCAAGTGATATTGAATTTTTTAAAACTCAGATAATTCCAAAAAGTTGGATCGAACCCCCGACGTTCCGAATAGGTGGCGGACGTTTTAACCACTGAGTTTTAACCATCTTAACCCTTTGCCGGCTTGTTAATGAGCAAGAAACCCTTTCAGAAAAAGATGGACCGGCACCGGCGATGGGATGATAATGATGACCCATTTTCAGCACGTTTCCCTCTTAGTTATCCTTTGTTTAGTACCGTTACACAAGTGTAAATTAAAAATTTATAACACCCCCGACAAGCGAAGGTAAAGGAAAAGAGCTGATAACTTTCAAACGGCTGAACCGATTTATTTGGATTATAGCTAAGAACACTCTCGATCAAGCCACCTTTCAAACAAAAAAAACTAAATTAAAATCGGTTCATTGGTTTAGGAGCTACGATGCTCGGATACACACGTCAAACTTATAACACCCCTCTTTTAGGGTCGGGGGTTAAAAAGAGCGTATTAACCTACCACTAAAACGCTATTAGGAAGTAGATATCTAAAGAACAGTATATCTTTGGACATTAACATTAATTATATCATTGGGTGTGACGAATATTTTTTCTGGAATATTTTGCATATAATGGTTATCACACAATCTTGAGTCAGACGTCGCCAGGTCATTGACCCGATGAGTGATCCTGATCGTGGCTGTGTCATCAGTTGTGATCGATAGATATGCCATAAAAACATTACTGTATTTATTTCTAATATGTTAATCTAATATGTTGGCTAATATGTTAATTTTTTTTAAATATGTTTATATATTTTTAAGGGCTTATATACAATCTATATATGACAGTCCTATCGTATCTTATAACATAGATAAACCTAATTGACAATTAATTAAATCAAATTTTACATACCTACTACCAAATATTCTATCCAACTGAAACTTAAATATTTTATAATAGTTCCTAATCTATTTTTAACACTTCTCATATAAACAAAATAAAAAAATAGAATAAAGAAGAGTGACTAGGCACCTTCTGGCCAGGCGCTCTCACCTTAGGCTGCATCATCTCCTGTTTGGTGTGATTGCAGTCAAGCGACAGCCTATTTAATTATTAAAAAAAAAAATAACCTATACTATTAATATTATAAATGCGAAAGTATGTCTGTCTGTCAGACTGTCTGTCTAGCTAGCCTTTGACGGACCAACAGTTTAACCGATTTTGATGAAAGTTATAGAATTAGCTTACATCCCGGTGACGGACATAGGCTACTTTTTATCCCGGAAAATCAAAGAGTCCTATCCAAGTACTCCTATTTCACTCTGGTTCGCTCTTGTAAAAGTGGCATGTTCAATTGGACAATAAACCATTGCGTAACGTCCGTCACTCCCGCCAGTAATTGGCGACGGGTCAGAGACCGGGTGTTTAGGACAGACGGGTAACGCCCCATCGATTAGGTGGGATGCTGTTTGGAAATACAGAGACGGATCGACTCTGTATTTCCAAACAGCATCCCACTTGACTACTTGATGGTACCATGGTACCTGCGACGAAGCCTCCGAAATGGACTTATGTACGCTGGAAAAGATATGCCATACAAAATGATTTTTGTGCCGATTTGAAATAGACGAGCGTACCGGAAAGCAAAATTGACACTTAGGTCTTCGTTGTGACACTATGTTGACCGATATCTCATCACTGAGACATCGGAAGAGATTCAGGCTGGAATCTATAAAGCGCACTTAACTTAGGTCTGACTTAAGATTGAGTTAAAACGAGACAGATTTATGTGAGAGATATAGCTCTGTCTCGTTTTAACTCTGTCTTTAACTTTTATAATTAAGTCTAAGCAAAGGCAGAGCGCGCTCTATAGATCTCATCCTTAGATTACACATATGGAGTAGATTCTACTGGAAAAGCCGGCAAGAATCACTTTTGAACACTCTCTTAAAAAATAACTAACTGCTCTGGTGGGAGGCTTCGGCCGTGACTAGTTACCACCCTACCGGCAAAGCCGTTCCGCCAAGCGATTTAGCGTTCCGGTACGACACCATATAGAAACCAAAGAAGTATGGGTTGAAAGAAAACTGCCATACCCCTTCCAGGTTAGCCCGCTTACATCTTAGACTGCATCATCACTTACCACCAGGTGAGATTGCAGTCAAGGACTAATTTTTATCTGAATTAAAAAAAAACAAAGAGATCATTTTTAGACAAATCAGTCCCTCCCAGTCAGGTGTGAAAGGGAAAGGTCGTTTACTTTCAGAGGGCTTGTGAAATAAAATTGAGCATTCATTGAGTGTATTCAACCCGCGGGAAAGCGTGTGGAGGTTTAGTGGGGTATTTAGGGGGTAACTGAGTTCATTGATAACAGTTACATAGACCAAAAACTTATTTTTGGGTTGAAATAACACAACGACTGACATCCCTGCACACAAAGGACTAATGACAGAAATCCATATCCGTATCTATATACAATACTAAATATTATTATATACAATATATTATTCGCATTTGTAATTTATACTATATTACAAATGCGAAAGTATGTCTGTCCGTCTGCCAGATTTTCACGGCCTATCCGTTTAGCCGATTTTTATCATATTTGGTACAGAGGTAACTTGTATCTTATGGAAAGACAAATACTAATTTTTATCACGGAAAATTAAAGAGTACAGGATATTGAAAGATTTACATCCACACCAGAGGTTTTGTGGGCATCATCTGCTTAGCACAGAGATAGATTGTATCCCGGAGAGGGATAAAGGGCATTTTTCATACCGTAGAAACGAAAAGTTCTCACGGGATTAAAATTTATGCAACTAGTCGCGGGCATCATCTTGTATTAATATAAAATAGTAGCTGTAGTTCTGTTGTAGTTTATGAACTCTAACTTTTATACTATAAAAGTAAAATGTACAAATAAATAATGAACTTTCGTAGACCTTCTACGCGGTCAATAACCCGCCGATTCGTAGCGCGTAGGTAAGCGTAGCGAACGCTGACCTCGTAGACCTTGTTTTGACAATTTCTTATTCAATGAAAGTCATATCATGTCTATATTATGAGTCAGATCTTAAAATGGTAATGCAGTCAAAACATATATAGATAGAGCGGTGAGAAGCTCCTATTCGGGAGGTCTGGGGTTCGATCCCGGGCGTTTTAAGCAGTTAAGTATCACTTGCTTAATTAATGGTGAAGGAAACTGTGAAGAAACCTGCATGTCTAAAAGTTCTCCATAATGTCCTCAAAGTGGTGTGTTTTTATTCTATTACAAAGTAGCCCTTGACTGTGGTAAGTGACGATGCAGTCTAAGATGGTAGCGGCTAAGTGTAGTGTGAATCCGCACTGGACCAGCGTGGAAGACTATGGCTTAAACCCTTCTAATTTTGTCACAGGCATACAGTACCCGTGGGCAGGCTATTCTTTTCACTGTCGTTCAGAGCTTTTTTTGCCTTACAGCATGCTTACGACCTAATCGCAAGGCAACAGGCGATAAAACAAATTGTACAACATATTATAGACGTGAACTTTCGTAGACGGTCTACGCGGGCAATAACCTGCCGATTCGTAGCGCGTAAATAACCGTAGCGGGCGATGACCTCGTAGACATTCCCCAATATTGATATAATGGATTATTATTATAATTAGGAACGTGATAAAAATAAATATTAATTTCTAAACAGATTTTGTTTACTGACAGTATTACAAAGGAATGTGATGTTTTTTTTGGAATTTTTTTTTGACTACCCTTTCGGCACAGTGTTGAGCGCTGTGGTCTTTTGAAACGGGAGGTACCGGGTTCGATTTCTAGTCGCAGTAAATTTTCAAATTTGGAAGTTTAAAATTTCTAAATTGTTTCTGATCTGATTTGGTGGGAGGCTACGGCCGTGGCTAGTTACCACCCTAACGGCAAAGCCATGCTACAAGCGATTTAGAGTTCTGGTGCGATGCGCTGTATCATTTGAAAAGGTGTATGGCTTTGATAAAAACTAACATATCCCTTCCAAGTTAATTCGCTTCTTAGATTGCATCATCACTTACCACCGGGTGAGATTACAGTAAAAGTACTAACTTGTAATGGGTTAAAAAATTACATTATTTGGCTGATTCGGTAAATTCATCATACATATCATTTCGGATACTGGATGTAAGTACCTACCTAAGTATGATAAATTTGAACACGTTACATCAATGCTTGTAAAAAGCAATACACTATCGGTCATTCACTCCTGATAACCCAAATTGCTCGTGCCCATTTTTACTTGGTGTTTATTTACGTCATTTTGCGATACGTAACTTCGAGTATGTTTAAGTAATGTCCTAAATAGCTAATCTACAATTTATTACAATAATGTAATACTTAATTTTTACATCGAGATGAGAATAACTAGAACGCATGATAGATAACTTACTTACTTTACGTTGTATGAATAGATTATAACGTTTCTCCCCTGGTGGTAAGTGATGACCCAGTCTAAGTTGGAAGCGGTCTAACCTGGAAAGAGTTTTTATTAAACCCATTCTCCTTTGGTTTGTATACGGCATCGTACCGGAACGTTAAATCGCTTGGCGGTACGACTTTGCTAGTATGATGGTAACTAGTCACGGCCGAAGCCTCCCACCAGATCATTCTAGAAATTTAGAAATTAAAAAATTTCAAACCCTTTCCGGGAATCGAATCCGAGACCTCCCATTAATAAGACCTCATCGCTTACCACTGTGCGAGGGAGGCCTTCGATCGTTAACATAAAGATACTGAAAAGTGAACCGAAGACAGAAAACGAACGTTATTTGGATCTGATGATTTGTATTCAGACAGGGAAAGGTATTTCCTTTCAGAGAAACTTGTAAAAAGCCAATAAATCTTTGGAAAGCGAATGTTATTTTATATATTTAGTGTCCAAATGCAGCGGTGGCGGCCAGACAACAAAGGGGATTAAATCACCCGTCGAGACGGCGTTATTAGCGAATACTACTGCATTTTGATGACATCGCTAAATGTTACCACTAGGTATTATAATATTAAAAAATCCGTCAAGCACGAGTTGGGCCTCGCTCTTTTAGAGTTCCGTACACAATTTTATAGCGAATATCATAATTTGGGTGTATGAAATATTACTTTTCAGAGCTAGAACATCGTAATACTCCGTAAAAGGTCTCGTCAAGGTCTGCATACATACGTAGTCGAAATTCCCCGAACACGTACGAAGCGATTTGCTTCTTCTTTTCTAATCCGAACCGCCAGGATGTGGAACGCCCTTCCGGCATCAGTTTTCCCTTCCACCTAGGTATAATATGGGTACCTTCAAGTCAAGAGTAAATAGGCAACTTCTAGGCAAGCGCGCTCCATCTTAGGCTGCATCATCACTTGCTAGCGAGTCTGATTGCAGCCAAGCGCTAGTCTATATAATTAAAAAAAAACCCAAAACATGTTCGTTTGTTATTAGTCACAGCATACAAACTGTTTTTAACCGACTTCCAAAAAAGGAGGAGGTTCTCAATTCGTCGGGATCTTTTTTTTTATGTATGTTCCCCGATTACTCAAAGCCCCCTGGACCGATTTGGAAATATTTTTTTCGTTTGAAAGGGTACACTGTGCAGGTGGTCCCATATAAATTTGGTGAAGATCTGATGAATATCTTCGGAGATGGAGAACAGAACAATGGATAAGAGCAAATTGCTCGCGATCAGTTTAATAGCTTAGTAAACAGTAGGGTTTTAACTGGGCATAGCATATTAAAGTACAGTAGGGCCACTAAAAATTGTGAAATAAAAAAAATTCAAAAGAAAAATAAAACCGACTTCAAAAACCACAAACACTAAAAAGTAGAAAATAATTTTTGTTTAGCTACACGTGTAATGTACCTAGGTATAAAGTCGGGCGAGCTCAACTTTTGGATTTCTAATTTTAGCTAAAAAAGCATTTTAGCAAAGAAAAATAAAACCGACTTGGTTTTATTTTTCTTTTGAGAATTTTTATAAATCGTTGTTTTCAGTATTTGTTGTTTAAATACAGTATATTATGGTACATAATATACAGAAATTTGATATTCCTAACTAGTTTAGTTTTTGAGATAGTATGGATTACATCAACAGGCTATTTAACGCAAAATAACGGTGTCGGTTACGGTGCGTTGCCGACATAATGAGCTAATGTAGGCGGCTAGTAACCGACAGGGCTACACGATGCCCCATTGTTCGGGTTTTGCAACGCTTCGCGCTAACTGTATCGTTTAGCTGTTGACATAGATTTTGAAGCCATATAAAATCCTTATTTATATGATAACTAGCTAATATGCCTGCGATTTCGTCCGCGTGAATTTAGGTCATTCGAAATCCCGTGGGAACTTTGCTTTTCTGGAATAAAAAGTGGCCTATGTGCTAATCCAGGATACTATTCTCCATTCCAAATTTCAGCCAAATCTGTGTAGTAATTTTTGCGTGAAGGAGTAACAAACATACACACACACACATCGCCTTTATAATATTAGTGTGATTATGATATAATAGAGATGGGTTGCCAACCCATTAGAAAAACCTTGCCAAAGGAAAACATCGTGAGGGAACCTGTATGCCTGAGAGTTCTCCATGTTCTCAAAGGTGTGAGAAGTTTGCCAATCCGCATTGCCAGCGTGGCAGACTACGGGGGTAACCCCTTCTCACTCTGAGAAGAGATCCGTGCTCAGTAGTGGGCCGGCAATGGGTTGATCATCATGTACGAGATGGCTTTACGAGTTTACATTACAGACTTCACTTCACACATTTTTAAGGAAATTATGGTTAACTTTCAACAGATCGCTATTTTAGCGATAAGGCTGCCTATACTTGTACAAACATCTATTTTTAACCCCCGACCCAAAAAGAGGGGTGTTGTAAGTTTGACGTGTGTATCTGTGTATCTGTTTGTGGCATCGTAGGACCTAAACGAATGAACCGATTTTAATTTAGTTTTTTTTTGTTTGAAAGGTGGCTTGATCGAGAGTGTTCTTAGATCTTAATTGAAGAAAATCGGTTCAGCCCGCGTTTGAAAGTTATCAGCTCTTTTCTAGTTTTCTTATAGAGGTTTCTGTGTCGGAGGTTTTTTAGATTTTATAAATATTGCATGACTATGCTATATTTATATTTTTTACCTATGTACATTTGGTGTACAATAAAGAATATTTTACTTTCTTTACTTTACTTTAAGGATGCAATTTTCTTTATGATGTTTTCCTTTACCGTTAAAGTATATTTAATTGTTTAAAACGCACATAACTCCGAAACTTTAGAGGTATGCCGTATGCAGGTTTGGACCTTTTCACTATACGTTATCACCAGTCACCACAATCGTACACGTACCTAACACACACATACACAGGCTATACGTACGTAATACGTTGATAGTATGTCAGTCAGTCAGTTTGAAATATCAAGATAGAGCTTTTTACAAAGCATTCATCCTTTTTTAGAACAATTAAACACTATGAATCGCTGGCATAATAATTGCATTCAATGCAGAACGACCTTCCTTTTATTGGACATTTAATGAACCTAATGATCTACAAAATATGGTTCAAAGTAGCGTACCAACAACTTAGCCTAGTATTTAAAAATAATATGATTGGCATGAGACCGGTAGGGGGTGCTCAGAGTACTTAAGTATGTAATTACTTGCTAACTGACTTGCCCCGGTTTCACACGGGTTGAATAAACATGTACTTAGGTATATTGGCATTCTATCCTAAAGAAACGCGAATTGTTCGAAGACTTTGATCTTCGAGCACTGAGGAACTTTAGAATACGAACATCTTGAAGCTTCAAACGCTGCCCAGCCGAGTTGAGTCTGAGTCTAAATGTCTTATTAGTGTGATATCCCGGGTTCGATTCCCGGCAGCGTTTGAATTTTATAATTTCTAAATCTCTGGTCTGGTCTGGTGGGAGGCTTCGGGCGTGGCTAGTTACCACCCTACTGGCAAAGCAGTGCCGCCAATCAATTTAGCGTTCCGGTACGATGCCGTGTAGAAACTAAAGGGTAAAAACTGCCATACCCCTTCCAGATTAGCCCGCTTCCACCTTAGATTGCATCATCACTTACCACCAGGTGAGATTGCAGTCAAGGGTCAACTTGTATTAGAATTTAACAAAACCTTACTTAGTGATTTAAAAATATTATTAAAGTTTGTCTCTGTACAAATTTATTCTACAACAACATGTGACACCTGGCAGACCTGTACATACAGTTACTCTGTGATCCTACTAACATAAAAATGCCTTGCTCACACCTGGTATACAACTAACCAGCTTTGATGACCCCGGTTATTGGCGATTTATAACGGGTACAGAGTTCTGAGGGAAATGGTAACGCGGTCGATAGAACCTACATTACTGCAAATGATTGCCAGTACCTACCTTGATTCAAATAACTTTAGCAAACATTCAAATTTTAAATCACCAATCTCAAAATAGATATTCAAAAAAACAAGTGTAAATTAAAAATTTATAACACCTCCGACAAGTGAAGGTTACAGTTACTAGAAAAGAGCTGATAACTTTCAAACGGCTGAACCGATTTTCTTGGATTATGGCTAAGAACACTCTCGATCAAGCCACCTTTCAAACAAAAAAACTAAATTAAAATCGGTTCATTAGTTTAGGAGCTACGATGCCACAGACTGATACACAGATACACACGTCAAACTTATAACACCCCTCTTTTTGGGTCGGGGGTTAATACAAACACGAACTATTCCAAATTATTATTATTTATTACTAGCGACCAGCCCTGGCTATTCACGGGTAGCTTATTACAATTTTCGTAAGGATATCTTTAAAATAATATGTAGCTTATGTCACTTAGGTATAATGTAGCTTTTCTAGGTGAAAGAATTTTCAAAATCGGTTCAGTAGTTCCAGAGATTACTTCCTACAAACAAACTTACGAATGTACTTCTTTATAATATTAGTAGATTATTTATTTATTAATAATATTATTATTATTATTATTTATTATTTATATTTATTATTAATATTTCATGTCGATAGCTTTGATAGTTACTGAAATAATCGACTGGGACAGACAGACAGGCGGACGGACGGCCGGACGGACAGAGAAAGTCGCACTATAAGGGTTCCATTTTTTTACCATCTTTTTTAGGGTTCCTTACCCAATATTTGACTGTGTTAGAGAAAAAAACAAAATGAAAGGCAACCCTTTCGGATATCAGTCTCCATATTTAGCTACTAACCTCAGTAGCCTCATTAAATAACTACAACAACAACTACAACAACTAAATAACAACATTAAATTAAATGAAAACACGACGCGCGACGTGTACTGCAGCCCCTGAGCTTGAGCACAGGCCGAGCCGGTATAAACCGATTTCTCTCCGTACGCGACGTAGCGCCTGTGCTCACGCACACACGCGCCTCAAGCTTGTAGTAGTGTACCTATCGTAGCGCGCTTGTATGAAGCTTTGACTCTGTTCGCTACTCATGTGGTTATACAACGCAATACCAAACTCACAAACACTCGTACAAACATACAGACAAGTATATACTCACACACACTCACACACACACACATGGACGCACGCACACGCACTTTTGAACGGTTTGAACGGAACACGGTTTTGAAATTGAAATTGAAAAAAGTGTAAGAATTTGTAAGAAAATATTTAAAAAAGGTATATCAGCCGGTTTTTTATTCCAGCTCTTAATACATGTAAAAACGTCCAATCTGTTCATTTACTTGAGCCTTTACCCTAGTACCTAATTATATCGACCGCCCCATATCAAAACAAAGTAAATGTCATTTTTCCGAAAATCGTTTTATGTCATAAGCCTAACTTTCATAGTATGTCCCGTTGTATTGTAAGGACACCCACATTAAAGTAAAATTAAAAGCTAGTAAGTCGCTTTGACCATTTTAAAACATAGTACGTCTATGAACTCGCTAGGTTTTTTATAGATTAATGCGCCTTACTAAGTTTTTCAAAGGAATTAGATTAAATAAAATAAATATCACCCATTATCTAAATACCATGTCAAAACAGTAAATACTTAATAATGCATTAAAACTTAAAAGTAAGATAGGAAAAGTCAAAAGGAGTTCTGATCTCTACATGTCAACTGTTAAATATGGTTTGCAAGGGAAATACTTTGCATACTTACATAATGTTTTTAGGGTTCCATATCTCAAAAGGAAACACGGGACCCTTATAGGATCACTTTGTTGTCTGTCTTTCTGTCCGTCTGTCCGTCTGTCGTGTCTGTCAAGGAAACCGATAGGGTATTTCCCGTTAACCTAGAATTATGGGCAGGTAGAGAGGTCTCAACTCTCATAGCCCAAGTAAAGGAATAAATCCGAGAACAAATTTCGTGATTCTAGATCAACGGGAAGTACTGTATACGTTTTCTTGACGGACGGACGGACAAATGGACAGACAACAAAGTGATCCTTTAAGAGCTCCGTTTTTCATTTTGAGGTACGGAACCCTAAAAAAGAAAATGATGCACATGTAATGAATAAATGTGTTGGCCAGTCTTCACACTAAAATATTTAAACCCCTTTAATTTAAAAACTGTCATAGCCTAGTGGTTAGAACGTCCGCCTCCTAATCGAAGGTCGGGGCTTCGATCCTGGAATCACGTTCTACTAATTTTTACTTTTCAGTTATGTGCGTTTTAAGCAATTTAATATCACTTGCTTTAACGGCGAAGGAAAACATCGTGAGGAAACCTGCATACCTGCAAGTTTTCCATGTTCTCAAAGGTGTGTTCCTAAACTTGTCTTGAATTTAAACCACTTACTAGGTTTTGATCTGAGAAAGAAATTTGACATTAATTGACATAATTGAGAGACCTAAGCTTGTATAAGAACACAGAAGTGTCATAATTCGTGTTCACTTTGCCTAACGTCTCTCGGAGAGCAGAGAGAGATTTAAACTGTTTCTTATAATCATTGGCCATATTTCAAATGCGAAAGTGTGTTTGTTGGTTTAATATTCAATCACGCTGCAACGGAGCAACCAGTCGACGTGGTTTTTTGCATGGATACATTTAAAGACCTTGAGAGTGACATCTCTCTCCGCATCGTATTCTTTATTGCTGAGGGTTGTGACCTCTTTCCATTATTCCTACATCTAATGGTAGGTTTTCTTGGGATGCGGTGAGTTCAAAGAGCCTACGGAACTCGACTAGAAAAACGAGATTTTGACTCTTAGGTTTAACGGTTATGAATTAGTTATTATTATCAGTGATAAAATTGATTAGGGCTGCCAGGTAAAATGACATTTATCTCGGAAAATCAAAGAGATTTTTTCCAAGTTTGCGCTACTAAGTACATATATTATGAAGAGGAAAGGTTTGTTTGTTTGTTATGTATTTCCCGTTAACCTAGAATTATGGGCAGGTAGAGAGGTCTCAACTCTCATAGCCCAAGTAAAGGAATAAATCCGAGAACAAATTTCGTGATTCTAGATCAACGGGAAGTACTGTATACGTTTTCTTGACGGACGGACGGACAAATGGACAGACAACAAAGTGATCCTTTAAGAGCTCCGTTTTTCATTTTGAGGTACGGAACCCTAAAAAAGAAAATGATGCACATGTAATGAATAAATGTGTTGGCCAGTCTTCACACTAAAATATTTAAACCCCTTTAATTTAAAAACTGTCATAGCCTAGTGGTTAGAACGTCCGCCTCCTAATCGAAGGTCGGGGCTTCGATCCTGGAATCACGTTCTACTAATTTTTACTTTTCAGTTATGTGCGTTTTAAGCAATTTAATATCACTTGCTTTAACGGCGAAGGAAAACATCGTGAGGAAACCTGCATACCTGCAAGTTTTCCATGTTCTCAAAGGTGTGTTCCTAAACTTGTCTTGAATTTAAACCACTTACTAGGTTTTGATCTGAGAAAGAAATTTGACATTAATTGACATAATTGAGAGACCTAAGCTTGTATAAGAACACAGAAGTGTCATAATTCGTGTTCACTTTGCCTAACGTCTCTCGGAGAGCAGAGAGAGATTTAAACTGTTTCTTATAATCATTGGCCATATTTCAAATGCGAAAGTGTGTTTGTTGGTTTAATATTCAATCACGCTGCAACGGAGCAACCAGTCGACGTGGTTTTTTGCATGGATACATTTAAAGACCTTGAGAGTGACATCTCTCTCCGCATCGTATTCTTTATTGCTGAGGGTTGTGACCTCTTTCCATTATTCCTACATCTAATGGTAGGTTTTCTTGGGATGCGGTGAGTTCAAAGAGCCTACGGAACTCGACTAGAAAAACGAGATTTTGACTCTTAGGTTTAACGGTTATGAATTAGTTATTATTATCAGTGATAAAATTGATTAGGGCTGCCAGGTAAAATGACATTTATCTCGGAAAATCAAAGAGATTTTTTCCAAGTTTGCGCTACTAAGTACATATATTATGAAGAGGAAAGGTTTGTTTGTTTGTTATCGATAAACTCTGAAACTACTGAACTACTTGCACTAAAGACATAATCATCAACATCAACCGACAGACGTCCACAGTGAACATAGGTCTTTAATAGGGTCATGCTACGGGTTTGCGTCGCCTGAATCTTTGCGCTTGCGCTTGACGACAATCATGCTTTAAAGAAAGCAATGATGAGGTCCAAGTTGGAGCACGCTTACCTAGAAGATGCCTATTCACTCTTGGCTTGCAGGTATCTAAGGTATATATGGCAGGAAACACGGCCGCCGAAATGGCGTTCCAACCTTTAGGCTCTCCCCATTGCCCGCAGCATGAATCTGAGCTTTCTTATGATGGTTATATTATTATGTACATATAATATCTCATAAGAAATCTCTAACACACAATCCAGCTAAGTAGGTCCAATTTCAAAAAAAGCTAGGCTAGCCGACAAATCTAACTCAGTTAGGCAGCCTTCGGGAACCTTCGAGATGTCTCTCGTCCAAAATTCCTCAATGCTTGAAGACCAGTCTTTGAATAGTGCATGATGTCAGTGATGAAAAATGGATCCGAAATATAGGTCTTTTTTGTACACAGGAAATGCCTGACGCATACCCCTCCGTCATGTGGGGCTTGCACCAAACTTGCACTACTACGAAATCCATTTCGGAACACGGCACCCGGAACGAGGCGCGCTATCTCCTAAAAAACATAGGTATAATACCTATTTAGAACACTTACTATCTGTCATCATAATCTATGACAACCTCCGAGTATTTACCTGGTAAAACCGTGACTTTAGAATAAATTTTAGTGTATAAGCAGGCTTCATTTAGAAATGAAAAAATCCCTATTTTATTTTTCAACGATTATAAACACAACTTTCATTCAAAAATAATAAGCTTAAATTCATTTTAAATAATATTTTGCGACGAAATGACGCGCACAGTCCTTCCGCCATGACAGTCCAGTGGACACTGAATTCCATAGAGCGCCTGCAAGAAAATAAATAGCACAGGAAGTTTTTTGGTTAGTTTTAGATTATTTAAGAAATGAAAAACATTTAGTATAAAACGAACAGTTCGAATTGATTGCTAAACCTAAACATATCATTTTCTGGAGGTTGGCTTCAAAGTATCAAGATGTTAAAGAAAACTTTTACAGAACAAGTTGCGAACAGCAATGTTTTCAACTTGTTTTTTTATTTTATTGGGATAATGTATACTAAATTAAAAGAGGCACTTATAATCTTCACAAACTGAAGTTTTTAATTGCATGTATTTAATAGCTGTTAATGCTTTAGAAAAATAAACAATTTACTTCAAAGTACAGCATTTTTGCGATTTGTCAAATAGCAATTACCTTAATAGACAAAGGAATTCAAATAGAAGGTATAAGTACCTGTATAATATGCAATATTTTAGTGATCTGATATTTAGTGATAGCGTTTCGAGTTACGCAAGGAGCAAATATTTCGCTATCTCACATTATAATGACTATAACGCATAGGTACCTTGGTACGCTTGGTCAACAAAGGTAGCTGCAATGCGCACACTGCACAGACGCCTCGCATCCTATACCTACATAGTGTTGTCATAGAGTATGAAATTTAAACAGAAGCTTTACGTGACAAGGTGATCTACAGTAATAAACACCTATGCAGTAATGGGAAGCAAGCCACGCCGTTAGAGTTAGCTCTATGGTGACGTGAAATCATAGAGTAATACGGCTACTTGCGTCAAATGTACTAACTAGCATTTGACAACCATTTGACGCCTACCAGTGACGTCGACGCCTCAAAGTTTTGTGAGAAGTTCAACTGTCGTGAACTGTGACGCCGTTGATTGTTATATTCTATAAATTAATTTTATTGTCATAGAGATATGCAATTTAAACAGATGTAGACAGTAGAACTATTGTACTAAATTTTAATGAATATAATATCATGTTCTGACCTATATTGACCATCGCGCCGCTTACAACCAGTTTACTTGAAAAGATGACACTGTTAAGTAAATGTCACTTATTTTGAATGGCTCGTTTATACCTAAGTTTATTTAAGATGTAATGTAAGTTAACAAGATCGGTAAGGTGTTTTTAAAAGTTACATTGTTGAGGCGTCAGTGCAAATACCAAGCGTCATTGGTCTTTGGACAGATACCAGGACGATCAAGGTCGATTGGTACTTGATGCATCCTATACATAGCGTTGTCACAGATCAAACCACTTAATCAGAAGTGAAATTCCGTTATATAATATTCCATTAAACATTAGCTCGCTCCATCGCCGGATGAGTGACTCTGAGATTTCTTATAACGCCCATAGTTAGCGACCATGTCTCGGATTCATATGTCATTACTGGTAACACGCACTGTTCGAAGACTTTGGTCTTCAAGCACTGGGGAATTTTGAAGAAGACATCTCGACTAAACTAAATTAATGTATAGAAACCACAGGTGAAAACCAAACACTTTTTGCAATAGTTTCTGAACACCAAAAATCACTTCACGGTTTGTTTTTGCCTATAGGGTGGTGACTACCTACGGCCGAAGCCTCCCACTAGACTAGCATTATAGCTAACTAGATGATTTAGGATTTTAAAAATCCGTGGAGGCTCTTGAACTTTCCGGGATAAAATTTAGTCTACGTGTAAATTCAGGATATAAATTATAAGCTATCCCAGTGCCAATCACAAGTCAATTCAGTTTAGTCATCTTGGCGTGACGGTGTACCAAAACTTGAAATATCCAAACTTACACTTACTTAGTTATAATAATATTAAGTAAGATTAGGAATTAGGATTTAGAAATGAAAAAAAAAAAACAAAATTAACCTAGCCGGGAATAGTATCCGGGAACTCTCTTATAATGCTACATCACTATTGCACCAGTTCGTAATAATATGTATTTTCCTTCTATAATAATAACTTACTCTATGAAAATATGACGCAGAAGTTTTATGGCAATTTTGTAATTGGTTTATAGTTCATACTTTTATTGGCAACATTAAAATGATTTAATGGCAATAAAATGGGATTAAATAATAACACTTTCTTTTCATGGAGTATTTAAAATAAATCTTTTTTTAAATTAAGAGATTTAAGAAATTTTTCAAGATAAAAGCCCAATTTTTTTGAAGTAGGTACTTACTTAAACAATTTCTTATGTATTTTTTATACTCATCATCATGATCAACCCATCGCCGGCCCACTACTGAGCACGGGTCTTCCCTCAGAGTGAGGAACGCTTAGGCAGTAGTCCACCACGCTGTGCCAGTGCAGATTTGCACACACATTAGAGATCATTATGGAGAACTCTCAGGCATGCAGATTTCCTAACGATGTTTTCCTTTACCATTTAATTATGTAGCATCCGATTTTGATTTTAATGTAATTTGGTAAAAAAAATTTTGGTTGGGTAGCTTAGATACATCCCTGGGACGGACATAGGCTACTTTTATCCCGAAAGAGTTCCCACCCGATTTTTGAAACTTAACTAACTTTGAAAATTAACTAGATAAAAACGACTGTAAACCTACCTCTACTTTCAAAACCGCCAGAACGAAATCGGAATTAAAAAAGGAAACCTACAATCGAAAGCTCTAACGTAATTATATTCATCTCTCTTACACATGTAGCTACTGAACTTGTTAGAAAGGGACCAATTCCTTATATCCCAATGCACTAGGGGACTGACGCATTTCTGCAAAATGACGCAATCCTTACGCAAGGGGTCGTTGACCTGAAGGTGACCCTGAGACCTTCTAAAGGGCCCGAAGGTTCGACGGGACGGAAAAAAAGACACGCTTTGTTAGGACTCAAGGCTTGTGTTTTGAATGCTCGGTTGAGCTCAGGAATTAAGTAGGTAGTTAGGTACCTACCTACCAGCCTTATAGAACATTTAAGTATTTTTAAATACCTACTTATTAAATTAAGTAAAAACTGTAACTTAAGTGCGCTTCCACCGTTTTTCATAGAAACGTAGCTAACTAATCAAACTCGATAAAATTTTGAAACGTTCTAGAAACAAATCTGTGTCTGTCATTTGTCAGATTTCTGTAAAAATGTGTAGTTTTAAAATTACCCGAGCCGGTGGTGATAACTTCTTTTTACAGAAAGTCAAACCACAAACACAGATATATTTTAGGGCTCTGGGGGCTCTGGTGGAAGAAATCTTTGGATTTTGTGCACGCCTTTTTCATATGTTTGAGGTATAAGTTATTGGTTCTTGAATGAATAAATAAATAATTCTGGTATTACACCATAATTGTGTTATTTTCCAGACGCTATATTTTACCAAAAATATTTCACCCTTACACAAATGGCTCCTAATGCAATTATTAATACAAATAGGGCATAAAATGGAGATTTATTATCCGAGTTAACAAACCTAAGTCGTGACATTTTAACCTTTGAGGAGAGTAAAGACTCACGAATGCTATTATCCACTAAATGCCCTTTTGTAAGTTACATGTATCTTTCTTTACCTTTATCAAAGACTAGCTTATTTTCATCCGAGTGGACTACACAAATTTCGAACTCCCTTTAGGAGTTTCCAAAATCATGTCTGTCATATTACTATCCTCCAGTAGTTTGAACTATGCGTTTTGACAGATCAGTCAGTCAGTCAACTTTTCTTTCACGCGGATGAAATCGCGGGCATGAGCTAGTTGGCTAGACAGACCTCCTTTCAAACGGCTGAACCGATTTTCTTCGATTATAGCTAGGAACACTCTCGATCAAGTCACCTTTCAAACAAAAAAAAAACTAAATTAAAATGGGTTTATTAGTTTAGGAGCTACGATGCCACAGACAGATACACAGATACACACGTCAAACTTATAACACCCCTCTTTTTGGGTCGGGGGTTAAAAAAATCTAAATTAGCCAGTTGAGGGATCACACAGGATTGTAGTCAACTGAGGAAGTGGAAAATTATGTAAAAGTTATCATCACGTAATAGGCACATGTGCATGTTTTAAGACCGGCTGAATAAATATTATCTCCATCTGAATTACCTACGCATGAATTTCTTATATAACAATTATTGTATTATAATTAGGTATTTATAACGGATATTAATTAATACTGTGTAAAAGTATGCTCATACAAACAGCATATGTATTATTTCGAAGATTATATACATAATGGTAAAGGAGTACTTTTTTTTAATTAAGATAAAAGTTAGTCCTTGGCTGGAAGCTCACGTGGTGGTAAGTGATGATGCAGTCTAAGATGGAAGCGGGCTAACCTGGAATGGAAATGGCATTTTTTACTTCTTGGTAAGTTTGGTACTTGTACGGATTTGACTTGCTCCTGCAATTAATGATAGTTAATTCAATTTTTGAAAAGACCTACCTTTTCCACCTACGAATAGTAGGTATCTTACATAAAATGGACCTACTTTATGTAAAATCACAAATTTCGTACATGTATGTAGTGTATAGTATATCTACGTATGTCTACAAAGTCCAAAAAAAAGCAAAAACGCTTAGAGAAAACAAGAGCATTTCGAAAAATTCAAAAGGGAGGCCGATTTCAATAATCTAACGCTCGAACCTGAATGCACCTTAGCCCTTAGTTCTTAGGTCCCCCTCTAACGTCTGACAGACGGACAGACAGCATTGTGGTGACACAATACGGGTCACCTTGTCTCGCTAACAGATTTTTTGCCGGTCTAATAAAATTTACGAGTAGACTCGAACAAAGACTCGGTTGTTTGAATTTTCCGGTGCTTAATATTGATGATATATGAGTACCTAAAAGTGATTTTAGAACTTTTGAGAATTATATTAAGAGCTGAAGAGCTTAGACGAACCTCTGGCGCAGTGGTGAGTGATGAGTGAGGCCCCAGTGTCACGTTTTTGAATCAGTAATTTTAAACGTCTTTACACCTAAACCTTTATTTGACGGTCAGATATGCCACAAATTACAGTTATATTTATCTTTAGCTATCACTCAAACCATTCACGGTTGCAACAGAGGGTACCTATGAATTATTTTTAATGGTACAAACTATGACTTACTTTGACGATCCGATCGATGAGGGAAAACATTGTGAGGAAACCTGTACCTATATTAGAGTTCTCCATAATTTTCTCTAAGGTGTGTGAAGTCTACAAATCCGCACTTGTCTACAAATCGGGACATTATGGTAATCTCTCAGCACAGAATACCCTGGCCTGTGTCTCTCAGGCATATCTAGAGGTTTCCTTACAATCTTTTGCTTCAACGGTTCATAAAAACTACCATTCCTTTAGTTTCGGCTAGCCCACTTCCATCTTTTTAACTCCCGACCAAAAAAGAGGGGTGTTATAAGTTTGACGTGTGTATCTGTGTATCTGTGTGTGTCTGTGGCATCGTAGCTCCTAAACGATTGAACCGATTTTAATTTACTTTTTTGTTTGAAAAGTGGCTCGATCGAGAGTTTTCTTAGCTATAATCGAAGAAAATCGGTTCAGCTGTTTGAAAGTTATCAGCTCTTTTCTAGTTTTGTTGTAGAGGTTTTTGTGTCGGGGGTTTTTAAATTTTGAGTTACATGCATCATCACATAATGCAGAAGAAAGAGGTCGCGGTCAAAAGCAAGCGAACCACATACTTACAATCGAATTTTCGACGGTTTTCTCAAAATAATGTTAATTTACACGTGACAAACCGAGATGTGAGGCGAAATTCGCTTCATTTCGGTACACGTGACGTTCGCGCCACACGTGGTCACATGTATTATTCAGTTATTATTGTACCACACGTGTTTATAGTGCTCCGAACGTATGAGATTAGAATACTTTACTATGGAAACTGTAGACTTCCGAATCGAACGAACATACCGGAACACTTTGGAAAAACACTACAAAAGTTGAAAAAAATAGGGTTTCATAAAAACCATAAAGTTAAGAACTGGTGTAATTTGGTTGTACAAAATCTCTGAGCTCAATCGACAGGTTTGAAAATATTGTTATCCTTTTTCACACGGAACATTGTGAAAGAGAAAGCTCTATTCTTGTTGTTTTAGTTCCATCACCACTATATACCATCTATATAACTTTTTTTTTGTTCAGATACAAGTTAGCCCTTGACTGCAATCTTAACTGGTGGTAAGTGATGGTGCAGTCAAAGATGGAAGCGGGCTAACCAGGAAGGGGTACGGCAGTTTTCATTAAACCCAAGCTCCGTTGGTTTCTATAGGGCATCGTACCGTAACGCTAAATCGCCTGGATACATGGCTTTGCCTGTAGGGTGGTAACTAGCCACGGCCGAGGCCTAACTTTGCCCCTCTCCATAGCTCGCTGATCGACTGTGTGAACATACAACAAAACAATAACATTATTAAATTATAACTTAGTCATGATGACAAGATTTCTTTGCAGCTAGCTCATGGCAGTTATTTAGGATCTACCTACTGCAGATTCATATAATTAGTCTGTACGAAAAAAATACTAAGCGGTTACAGAGAATGCATACCAGACCACTTACATAATAAAGTCCCCTTCATTCGACATCGCCAGTCAAATGACTTCATAGCTAGCTCCAAAATAATGCGCCGGCGCAGACGTCCTTGCCGTACATACTATAATACCTAAGTTCAGTGCTTCCCAACCTTTGGTTGCGTCTAGCTCTATATACTATTTCGACCAAATAGAAAAAATATAAATGAAAAAAAAAGCTATGAAATTTACCTCATATACTTACATAGGTTTTATAACTACCTGGAAATAGGTTTATGCTAATATGGAAATCTGAAAAATATTTTAAAACTAACTGATGCTCGTGACATCGTCCGCGTGGATTTAGGTTTTTTGAAATCCCGTGGGGACCCTTTGATTTTCCGGTATAAAAATTAGCACATAGCTAATCCAGGATATTATGCCCATTCCACAGCCAAATCCGCCCAGTAGTTTTTGCGTGAAGGAGTAACAAACATACACACACACATACACAGAACACACACATACACATACATACACAGAAACTTTCGCCTTTATAATATTAGTGTGATGCGCTAACTTAAATTAATAAATAAAAAACATTTTCTTCCTGTGCTGCTTTATTTATTAACTTGAAAGTGGTTTTTCGTGGTTTTTCCAACTTCCAACATTTTGGTTCTTATTTATCTTTATAATACTTATTTTTTTTTACAAATTATAAAAAGAAGGTTCTTAGTTCAACCTTTAGGTAATGTTCCACCACTAATGTCAGCAATTTTTTATCACAGTGATGATTCAAGTATAACAAGAATGACTGAAGGTATTTGATATCGAGAATTGAG
Organism: Maniola jurtina; assembly: GCF_905333055.1. Classification (NCBI taxonomy): domain Eukaryota; kingdom Metazoa; phylum Arthropoda; class Insecta; order Lepidoptera; family Nymphalidae; genus Maniola; species Maniola jurtina. The sequence continues at coordinate 2,849,079 of NC_060051.1, forward strand.
ATACTTGATGTACCTAATGACGTCATCACATCTTATCACACCATAGATAGAGACCTACCATAGCGACAATATTGTATTGAATCATCTAGGATTTAATTATTCTTTTAGATTTATGGGTAGACTGTAGAGTGATATTTACTTATAGGTAAATACTATAAGGAAAACAGGTTTATATTCAAACTAGCTGATACCCGCGACTTCGTTCGCGTGGATGTAGGTTTTTAAAATTCCCGTGGGAACTCTTTGATTTTCCGGGATAAAAAGTAGCCTATGTGCTAATCCAGGGTATAATCTATCTCCATTCTAAATTTCAGCCCAATCCGTCCAGTAGTTTTTACGTGAAGGAGTAACAACCATACACACACATACAAACTTTCTCCTTTATTAGTGTGATTTTGCATGCCCATCAGATTGCTGAGTTATAAAATCACTAAAAATCCTTTTCTGTACCTGCAATGGTGCACATAAAATGTTTATTTTATTTGATACTAGATGATGCCCGCGTCTTCGGCCCTGTGGATTTAGGTATAACATTAGTATGGAAGTATGGATAGCTCGCCTCCCGACAGGCCCCAAACAAAGTTTGAGGACTACTGGTCCCCCAACTCTCGATTTTTTACTTCGCCGGATCGTCAAAAGACTTCCAGACTATTATGCGCTTCTGGGAACCGAACCCCGTACAGACGTTAGGGTAGGTCACTCTGACTTTGAGGTCACCTTGCCGGTCATCGACCCGTTATCCTTGGGCCTTAGAAACCATAACTAGGGAGCTGGTGGCAGGCATTTTGTGGGAAATTCTGAAGGTTTTATCATAAATACCTCTAAATTCATATTCTGGTAATACCTATGCTAGGATACGACTAACAGCTACCTCTACGCCATTAATTAATGATAAAAACGAAACTAAAAATCATTTAATACTCGCATCTGGCAGTTTTTATCAATTTTATTTAGGACTCCTCGACAAGACCTCTCGTAAATCCAATAAATCTCTTCAGCAAGTACATGAATTTCTTTTCGTTTTTTGTTACCTATAGGCACTATAAAAATTTAAATGACAGATCCACACATCTATGTACATAGTAACAAATTCGAATTGCATGAATTATTAACTTAACTTACATTGACATAAAAGTAAGTGCCAGACGCGAAAAAAATAATTGAGGATTGGTCTTATTTATAGTTATCGCCAATTATAAAAACACAACAAAACTAAACTAGTTTTGTTAGAATAAGAATAAGAAGTGTTTATTTGCTAGAATATGATAAAATATACATTGGTCTTAAATATTAGGTAGAATCGCATATTCTGCCAAGCATGGCGTGCAAAATTTATTGAATTTATATAATGCAAAAAAACATGTACAATTTAATGTCAACATGTACAAATTATTAATTATTCCATTCACTATTTAAAATTTGTCGTTCAAAAATTCATTAACATCATAAAAACAGTATTTGTTTAATAGAAATTTAAATAAATAATTCCTAAAAGATGTGAGTTTCATTTCATAACTGTGTGACGGCTGTGTTTGTGAAAAGAAACGCAGCAGCAAACTGCAGAGTTCCTTTTCACAAACAAAACTGTCTTATTCTTCTACTTTCATCCGAACTCGATGAGCCTATAATCATATTATATCCAAATCTTCCACCAGCTCCCAAACTTCCATATATTGTCGCCTGTCGTTAGGCGATTTTTTATAAATAGGGTGAGAATTCGGCTGTCTGGGCTTAGAACCTGGTCTTTGAATGCGTCTCGCAGTTTTGTTAGTATAGGTCGAGACCGGAAGTTTTTAGTTCTTATTTTTGGTGATGATGAAAGGGAAAGCGTTTATTTCTAACTGCGGAGTAACAAAGCACTTAGGCCCAGCGAAAACTGCGCGAGTGTTTTGTCCGCCGCTGTCGCTGGGCGAGTTTTTCTTTGATAGTTCTTGTCGTTGCGGCAAACTGTTGGAGAGACAAATCTCGCTGGCAGTATGCACAATCATCGATCAACTATTAATATATTTATCTCTTTTATTGACACGGAATCCATACACCGTTTGTATGACTCTTGAGCGAAAAAATCTCTCTTTCTCTCTCTCTCTCTCTCTCTGGTCGTTCCATCGTTGCTGAAGATCGTGGTCCGTGCATACAGTCAGCAATTAATATATTTACCTACCTCTTTTATTGACACGAAATCATACATTGCAGTATTTCTAAGGGTCCTTTTGAAACCCTTCGGTTACGGAACCCTAAAAAAAGTATGGATTATCATATTATACTAATGGATTGGACTATCATATATTAATGGGGGACAGTTCAACTCTACTAGGTAGGTATAAACAATCACAATGAACGTTAGGTAGAGATATTCGCTTAATTCCTATGACCGAAGTGTAACAGGACAACCAGTCTAGACGATATTCCAGGAAGGCTAGCTCGATGCAAGGTAAACTGACTCATAACACGTTGTATTGCGTCATACTTTTGCATAAATGATACTTATTATTCACATGGTTTTATTATGGTTATATTGTGTTAGGTCACTTTTGTTATACTGTAGAGGTTATAATACATTGAATTATTATGTACTAGAGGATGCCTGCGACTTCGTCCGCGTGGATGTATGTTTTTGAAGATTCCGTGGGAACTGTTTGGTTTTCCGGGATAACAAGTTGTCTATGTCAATAACATGGACGCAAGCTACCTCGGTACCTTTCATACAAATCGGTTGAGCGGATGGGTCTTTACAAATCCCGTGGGAACTACTTGGTTTTCTGGGATAAAAAGTAGTCTATATCCCCGGGATATAAGCTAATTCTGTACCAAATTTCGTCAGAATCGGGTGAACTGTAATTGGGCCGTAAGAAGATAGCAGACACTAGACAGACAGACACACTTTCGCATTTATAATATTAGTATGGATGGATAGTAGGTATAATAATTCCTCAAAGTTATAATCACGTTGTAATATTCATCATCTACATTCGCCGGCTCACTATTGAGCACTGGTCTTCTTTCAGAATGAGAACGGTTGGCCCATAGTCCACCACGTTAGCCAAGTGCAGATTGGTAGACTTAACACACCATTGGGAACATGGAGAACTCTCAGGCATGCAGATTTCCTCACGATATTTTCATTCACCATTAAAGCAAATGATATTTAATTGCTTATAACGCATACGTCTCCGAAAGGTGTGTGCCTTAGATCGAACCCTGGACCGTCTGAGTAGGAGGCCGATCGATGTCTTAACCAGTATGCACGCAAGCACCCATGCAGAGTTCTCCATAATGTTCTTAAAGGTGTGTGTGGTCCCTGTAATCCAACCCGCACCTACCTACTGGCCGTAGCGTGATGACCTATGACCTATAAACTCTTGTCATTTTGAGAGAAGACCCATACTCAGTAATGCGAATAAAATGAGCTGGTAGGTAAAATTACATAAAATTAATTAGGTATTAACTATCTTATTTTATGTGGTCCGCGTGGACTACATACATTTCAAACCCCTATTTTACCCCTTAGGGATTGAATTTTCAAAAATCCTTTCTTAGCGGAGATGTCTACGTCATAATAGCTATCTACATGCCTTTCAGCCCGATCTGTCCAGTAATTTGAGCTGTTCGTTGATAGATCAGTCAGTCAGTCAGTCAGTTTTTCCTTTTTAACACCCGACCCAAAGAGAGGGGTGTTATAAGTTTGACGTGTGTATCTGTGTATCTGTCTGTGGCATCGTAGCTCCTAAACTAATGAACCGATTTTAATTTAGTTTTTTTTTGTTTGAAAGGTGGCTTGATCGAGAGTGTTCTTAGCTATAACCCAAGAAAATCGGATCAGCCGTTTGAAAGTTATCAGCTCTTTTCTAGTTACTGTAACCTTCACTTGTCGGGGGTGTTAAAATTTTTTAATTTACACTTGTATATAGTTAGATTAGGAACGACGTAGAATATAAGGTAGCTAGGTACTAAGTTTCTAGTTAGGTATACAAAGCTCTTATCCGCACAAAGACTAGGTATTGCATAACACAGTGTGAGTCAGAGTGTCATTGTCATGAGCTCCCCCTAAAGGTTAGAGGGGGGGGGGCGTCGCGACGTATGACTCACGCTACAAGTTATTCGCGTCCTTTCCACTTTTATTACTCGCATATAATGCTAAAAGTAAGTACAAAAGGATGACATTGCTGGAAGCACTTACCCGTCTGAGTTTGTCGTGGGCTCTTCTCAGACTTGGGCGCGTTTGGAACAATCGCAGCTTTAGTTTTAAGTTAACTACATCATTGTTTGACAATCAGAAACTGTACAATACCCAATTTGACTTTGACTTTGCAATCGGCTGAGCTTTCAGTTGCCCACAATATGGTGCAGACCGTAGTGTATTGTTGCATTGACAATATTGTAGGTATTACATACTTTTTATGATTTAAAAAGAGCAACTGCTGCATGCCTGCATGCATGAAACCTGCATGCCTGAGAGTTCTCCATGTACTCAAAGGTGTGTGAAGTCTGCCAATCCACATTAGACCAGCGTGGCAGACTATGGCCTAAAACCTTCTCACTGAGAAGAGACCCGTGCTCATTAGTGGGCCGGCAATGGGCATAACATTTTCGTAGGCTTTATATAAAAATAACTGTTAGATAATTGCATGTGAAAGAAGTTTCCATCTGAGAAATTTCATAATTCATAATATCATAAATATTCATAACTGATAACACTATCAGTGTGTCACCCCATTGCCGATATATCGGGTTAGTTTACACTTGTACAACTATGATTATATCGATTGAAATCAACCGTTGACTAATATATCAACTGATAGCGAAATTGTGACTAATTTTTATCGAATAAAAAACAATAATGATAACTACACTGAGGTTATTGTATTTATAATGTTGTGCAAGATTTTTTAATACGGATTAGTGCAACAAACTATGATTGAAGTAAAATGTGATAGCATAATCTAGGTATAACATTTTCTTTTGTTTAGTCAATAGGTACCAGATGATGGCCGGGACATCGTCCGAGTGGATTAAGGTTTTTTGAAAAATTCCGCGGGAACTCTTTGATTTTCCGGGATTAAAAGTTTCCTATGTCAATTTCAGAGACGCAAGCTACCTCTGAACCTTTCATATAAATATGTTAAACGGATGGACCTTTAAGAGTCCCGTGGAAACTCTTTGATTTTCCCGGATAAAAAGTAGACTATGGCCTTCCTAGAGATGTAAACTAACTCTATACCTTCCATCAAAATCTGTTCAACTGTTGGGCCGTGACAAGCTAGCAGACAGACAGACAGACAGACAGACTTTCGTATTTATAATATTAAGAATGGATTATAACAAAAAAGGTGATAGCCTGGTAGTTATGTCGGCCTCCTATTAGTAGGTTTCAGGGTTTGACTGTCTCTCTTAGATTTGTTCTCTAATATTTCGGAGTTATGTGCCTTTATACAATTAAATAATATCACATACCTACCTACTTTAGGAGTGAAGGAAACATCGCAAGGAAACTTACATGCATGAGAGTTCGTATAGTGATCTCAAAGGTGTGTGAAGTCTGCCAACCCGCACTTGGCGAACGTGGTGGACAGTGGGTTAAATAATCCTCATCCTGAGAGGCGACCCGTGCTTAGTACCCTGTAGTAGTACGTAGTAGACCCGTGTAGTAGAGGGCTGGCGATGGGTTGAAATCACAACTCAGCACTTGACATAAGTGGTGACGAAGAACTTTCCATGGAAAATTATACCCATAGTAAACTAAATCGTTTACGCACCTGTTAGGTAAGCATGTAAACCAATCGTGCGCACAATAACCGCGAATAAAAACAAGTGCATAAATCAATATAATTACGTAATTTGCTGATTGAATCCACAAAACCGCAAAGTCAATTGGAAAACTGGCACCTGAAGGCAAAATTGTTGCTCTAAAGAAATAAATAATTACTTTAGTTATTAGCTATGTATTACAAAGATTCATAATACTTTGATGATCTGTTTGTTAACGTGGTAGAGAAAATGGGTAAGTCTTTATTCACAACTTACCTATAACCAAGGTTGGAAAAATAAGTTTTCGTCGTCGATTCGTTGCTCCGTGCGACCTGATTGAAGAACAAACCAACAAACAAACAGTGGTTGTTAGTGATGTACAAAGAAACTATAGTTATTTACCTATATTATAAACGTATGACGAAACCCAGGGTTCACGGATCCGACACCCGATTGTCCTATGCTTGGGAATTGGCGCAATCGAATAATATTATATAGGGCATACACAATGTACACAATTATCGTTACGAAATACTCGAGTTAACTCGATTACCGAATCGAGTGTAAACGAATATTTGGTAATACGACCTAATTCGCACCAACTGATAAGCCGGCGATAACATTTTGTAATACATATTTTGTAACTATTCTGTGTGACGCTTTGAGACTGATCTGAATTCATTTTTTAATGTTAATCAATTTTTTTGGGCTTCATACTGCAACGGAACAGGGCTCCATACTGCAAAAGTAACTAACGGAACATATGAAATCACTACGCATATCACTATAACCATAATATTATAAATGCGAAAGTGTCTGTTTGTTGGTTTATTTGTTTGTGATAACGAAGCAACGCATCGACGTAATTTTTGCACAGGTATGAATAGATATGGAGAGTGACAGTCTACTTTTATCCCGGAAAATCGAAGAGAAGCCACTGGATTTTTTCATTGATATGATTTTTTAAACATTTTATTTCTAAAACAAGTGTAAATTAAAAATTTATAACACCCCCGACAAGTGAAGGTTACAGTAACTAGAAAAGAGCTGATAATTTTCAAACGGCTGAACCGATTTTCTCGGATTATATTATAGCTAAGAACACTCTCGATCAAGCCACCTTTCAAACAAAAAAAACTAAATTAAAATCGGTTCATTAGTTAAGGAGCTACGATGCCACAGATAGATACACAGATACACGGTTACACAGATACACACGTCAAACTTATAACACCCCTCTTTTTCGGTCGGGGGTTAAAAAGCAATGCGTAATGGTCTTCGGTCATTAACTCAAAGTTTACCTTTAGAAATAATTTATTAAGTAACTCTATCTTCAATACATACGAACGAATATAGTCCTTACATAAAATCGCCTTAGCAAGGCCTCGCCTGCCCTAGTTAGGTGTACCGACAAGTTGCGGCTCCTTTGCGTAACCGGTGAACTATTTCGATACATTACACTATTGTTAAGCTAAAACCACGTGGATGGACTCACGGGATAGTGCTAGTTTTAATTAATATGGTGGTGCTTTTCTCGGTATATAATATATCTCGGTATATAAATATTATTAAAATTATACATAACTAGAGGATGCCCGCGTCTTCGTCCGCGTGGATGTAGGTTTTGAAGATCCCGTGGGAACTGTTTGGTTTTCCGGGATAAAAAGTTATCTATGTCAATAACATGGACGCGAGCTACCTCGGTACCTTTCATAAAAATCGGTTGAGCGGATGGGTCTTTAGGAATCCTGTGGGAACTCTTTGATTTCCGGGATAAAAAGTAGCCTATGTCCGTCTCCGGAATATAAGCTAACTCAGTACCTTTCGTTAGGGTCAGTTAAACTGTTGGGCCGTGAAAAGGTAGCAGACAGACACAGAGACACACTTTCGCATTTATAATATTAGTATGGATTTTAATAATATTTGTATGACATACATGTATGACACCCGCGACTTAGTACGCGTGGATTTAGGTTTTCAAAAATCCCATAGGAACTTGTAGATTTTCCGGGATAAAAGTAGCTATTATTCTCGAGGATGCAAGCTATCCTGTACTAAATTGGTGGTGTCTACGACGTCATCCACATAGATTAAGGTTTTTAAAAATCTCATGGGCACTCTTTGATTTTAAGGTCAGAGACAAAAGTAGCCGGTCCGTCTCATATACTTAGCTAACTTTATAGCTTTTGCAAAATCGGTGAAACGGATGAGTTGGCGCAAATGTTACAGACAGACGGACAAACTTTCGTATTATTTGCGATTTTGAATATTGATGTTTTAATCTCAATAAATAAATAATAATATCGTTCGTATATAAACTCGCCTTAGCAAGACCTCGCTTGCCCTAGTTAGCCGTATCTAAGCCAAGTTGCGGCACCCTTGCATAACCGGTGAACTATTTCGATATACTACACTATTGTTAGTGCGTTTAGGTAATTGTGAACATAGTGTTTATCCATACTAATATTATAAATGCGAAAGTGTGTCTGTCTGTCTGTCTGCTACGTTTTCACGGCCAAACCGCTGAACCGATTTGAATGAAAGGTACAGACATGGGATACATCACGGGGAAGGACATATGCTACTTTTTATCCCGGAAAATCAAAGAGTTCCCACGGGATTTTAAAAAACCGAAATCCACGCGGGCGAAGCCGCGGGCATCCTCTAGTATTATTATAAACTTGTTTTATCTAAGTAATTTATGACTAGCTGATGCCTGCGACTTCGTCTGCGTGGATTTAGATTGCTCAAAATCCGGCGGGAACTCTTTGCTTGTCTTGAATAATAAAAATTAAATTAAAAATTTAAAAAACCCCCGACACATAAACCTCTAAAAAGTAAAAAAATAATAGGTAAATATGTATGGGCCCTTTAAGAGTAGTATAAATAGTAAAGTTTTATCCAAGCGCTCGTTGCGCCAGGGGACCTCTACCTATGATAAACTATGAAAGTCATCTGTTGTAGAAAGAGTCTTTAGCGGTCCCCCGACGCAACGAGCGCTTGGATAAAACTTTACTATTTATACTATTCTTAAAGGGCCCATACATATTTACCTATTATTTTTTTACTTTTTAGAGGTTTATGTGTCGGGGGTTTTTTAAATTTTTAATTTAATTTTTATTTCACGCTTTTTAAACTTTATTCATAAATTACCGTTTATTTGTGCCATTCTAAAACCCAATTTCTATAATAATATAAATCCAATAAGGCAGCTAATATCTCTTCAAAAGTAACATCAATGTTATGTTAATTATACGTTCCATGAAATATTTTTGACCGAACATCACTAAATCAAGAATTATCTGAATGACTCACATAGTTTAAAACGACCAAAACGAAATATCTGTTTCTAACATGTCGTTGCTTTAAAAATGTACCCATTTTACGTAGTCGTATAATAGTTCGCTTTTCAAGATATACCTACGATTAAATTGAAATCGACTTTCACCCGATGAAATAAGGAATAAAGTGGCTTGTATTTCATTTTGTTTGTTATTGCATGTCAAATTTTTATTTGACATAACTTTCAAAAACCGGTCAAGTGCGAGTCTGCCTCACACATGAAGAGTTCCGTACAAGTTTTTTTTTATGTAATGACAATTCAGTTGTCGGATTTTTCCCTTTACTTGGGCCACAGGAGTAGAGTGCTTGGGCTATAAGATATTGCTACCTGCCTTTCATTATTCTACGTAAACGGGAAGTACCCAATTTATAAGTTTTGATTCTCTTGAAAGATGACACACAGACAGACAACGAAGTGGTGAAGGAAAACACCGTCAGGAAACCTGCATGCTTGAGAGTTGGCCATAATGCTCCCTCAATGGTGCGTGAGGTGTGCCAATACGTGCTTGGCCAGTGTGGTAGCTTCTCATTCTGAGAGGAGACTTGTGCTCAGTAGTGAGCCGGCGATGGGTCGATCCTGATGATGATGAATTTTAAACGTATTTTGTCAAAGTAAATAAGCTGAGTTCAAGCAGATAAAATAAAAAGAAGGTGCGCCTAATGCATCATCCAAACCTGCGCGACAAATCGACTACGATGCGGGAACCTCAGCCGCGCGGAGGGTCATCGCCTCCTACGATATTTAATGGTGCCATGCACACCTACGCGACTACATCTTTTTTTTTTCTACAGATACCTACTGAACCCTAAAAATAGTTTGACTATGGTTTGGGTTTGGGTTGATTGTTCGTGGCCTTTGGTTGACTGTTGGATATTATAATTGAATTAATGTTTTCTCGTTTAACTGTGATTATAATATTTTATAAATTAGAAACTCCGCGCCTACGATCCAAAGTATCGGAGTTTTCCAAAACATTATTTTCAAATAAATAATTATGTATCTAGGCAACGTCCATATTGACAACTTGACAATTGACATAATATTATGAACCTCTGTTACAATAGTGAAAGATCCCAGGGCCACCAGCCGTCACGTATTTTCTGACGAACGAAATGTGGACGATTGAGTAGTGTTACAGAACGCATGCCTACAGACCTGCTAGCTTGCTTAGATGGCCAATTTTCAGGTATCAGGTAATCAAGGTACATAAAAACATTACTTACCTCACGTAAATTCTCCAATTTTTTTAATTTTTAGCAGATTTTTTTAATATTAATAATTAATTGACATAAGTAAACTATAAGAGAGTGAGAGAGAAGTCAATATATCCTAATACATGTCTTACTCAGTCTCATGCGCGTAGATAACGATGCCCTCGCGCTCAAACCCACAGAGGCATTAAAATTGAATTTAGGGGATGATTGGCCCTCTGGATCGGTCTGTCTTCTTGTAAAAGGTTTTAAAATAGTTGTCTGGTGGACATATATAAAAATGGAGCATCAGAATTTACGTGCAGTTAAGTAATTACTTATTTTGGGAGCTTTAAAGCGTCTGCAAAGCAATACGGCCGACGCGGGAAGTATCTGGGAGTATTGGCGACATATTTTTAAGGATATTGCCTAAAATATAGGTACGTAAAAATCAGTTTGGCGAGTTTACGTGAGGTAAGTAATGTTTTTATGTACCTTGATTATCAGATACCTGAAAATTGGCCGTTTAAGCAAGCTAGCTAGGCTAGGCATGCTTTCTTAGTACTTACTAACACTACTCAATCGTACATATTTCCTGTGTCAGAAAATACGTAACCTCTGGTGGTCCTGGGATAAAAGTAATAAGAAAACCAGAAAAGAGCTGATAACTTCCAAACGGCTGAACCAATTTTTTTGGATTATAGCTAAGAACACTCTCGATCAAGCCACCTTTCAAACAAAAAAAACTAAATTAAAATCGGTTCATTCGTTTAGGCGCTACGAGGCCACAGACAGATACACAGATACACAGATACACAGATACACAGATACACAGATACACAGATACACAGATACACAGATACACAGATACACAGATACACACGTCAAACTTATAACACCCCTCTTTTTGGGTCGGGGGTTAAAAAGTAGCCTATGTGTTAGTCCACGGTATAAATCTATCACCATTCTGACAAATCCGTCCAGAAGTTTTTGCGTGAAAGAGTAACAAGCATACACACATACATACACACAAACTTTCGCCTTTATAATATTAGTGTGATTAGTGTAATAGTGTGATTATTTTATTTTATTTTAAGATTTTTATGTAAGTTCTCATGTAGTAGGTATTTGTATTATTTTTAAATAACGATATTGGACAGTAATGTCCCGTTTTCCCTTTCAAATAAGCTGAAATTATATGCAAAAATGTACGATTTACACCACTCAAGCAAATACCTAATATTTAATTGCTTAAAACGCATACTCCGAAAAGTTAGAGTTGCATGCCCGGGTTCGAACTCCCGAACAGGAGGCGATGGTCTTAGCCACAAAGGCATTACAACCCAGTCTGGTAGCTCAGATGAAATTGTCGGGCTTATGGGCTTGAACAGATTTGATACGGGTTTGTTAGTGAATATACTCGCCCGTCCGGCATCTAAGGATACCTAAAGTGTGTTCGAATCCATAAGTCTTATTTCTTGAGAAATGTAAACTTGCGTTGCCTTTTACTAATATGTTTTTTATTTTCTACTAGCTGATGCCCGCAACTTCGTTCGCGTGGATGTAGTTTTTTAAAATCCCGTGGGAACTCTTTGATTTTCCGGGATAAAAAGTAGCCTATGTGCTAATCCAGAGTATAATCTATCTCCATTCTAAATTTCAGCCCAATCCGTCCAGTTGTTTTAGCGTGAAGGAGTAACAAACATACACACACACACACACACACACACACACACACACACACACACACACACACACACACACACACATACAAACTTTCGCCTTTATAATATTAGTGTGATCTGTTTATTTTGTTAGGTTATGAATTTCTTTTATTTAATTAAATTATGGCATGACATGTACATAGTTATAAAAGCCCTTAAATAAATAAAGGAGAAAAAAACCCATGACATTGTGCTTTGTATATTTACAACATAAATATACAATACAATTATTATGTTGAAAAAATAAGTAACAGGTAGGTAGGTATAAACAATATACAAACTTGCCTTTTTCCTTCAGTCTCACCTTGTGTTACATCATGCAGGTATGCACCTTGTGTAGGAAAATAGGTGTGTACTTCCGATTTGTACTGAATACTTATTACATGGCGTGACCTTACCACTTCCGGTTAACCTTAGGGCCCTACTAAGGTCAGACAATAGAGAAATATGTTTGATACAACTTTAATTTTGACTTTATTTATATTCGTGCTACATTTAACTCGCTCCAGCAATGCGGGGGGCTACAATTGCTGGTACAGTATGGCATAATATTATTGTAAATTGAACATTTGAAGAGAGCAACCGCCGAGTTTCTTGTTGGTTCTTCCCGGTAGGAACTACCAAACTATTCAAAGGAACTTGTAAAAGTTAATTTGAATAAAAGTACTTTCTATACTATTCTATTGAAATTTCTAAATAGTAGGTATACAGTAGGTAGGTGACATAGGTAATAATAACAATTATTACTTAAGACACCCTTACATACCTACATACTTATGACTGTGCTTATGATACCCTTCGATACAATATATTTTTTTGATAATGTCCAACAGCTTTTTGATAATAAATACCTAGCTCAGGATACACATAATATAAGATAACTGTTCAAATCAAATCAAATCAGAGGGGTCTCTCCGTCACTCGCTTCATACAAACGTAGTTCCAATTTCATTTGAATATTAAGCAACCAAAGCCCATGAAATTTTGCAGACATATTCTAGAAACTAATATCTATGTTTGTGGTTTTTCCAGATTTCTGTTAAAATATTCAATTCAAAGTTACGCGGTCTTAAAAATTTACATACAAATCTTTGAGCCCCTGTAATTTCAAAATTACATATTTTTAGAAAAATCCAAAACACCACAGACACAGATATTAGTTAATAGAATATGTCTGCAAAATTTCATGGATTTTGGTTGCTTAATATTCAAATGAAATTGGAACTACGATTGTATGAAGCGAGTGACGGAGAGAGCCCTGTTAAAGTACGGAATTTCTTTTATGATGGTATCAATGCATTATTATATCAAAAAGAAAAGCTATTGATATAACATTCTTTGCTATGCACTATGCCTACTTGTACAAGTCTAATCTAATCTAAGTCTCTCTTTCTAATTTTAATTCTTGAGGACTCTCCGGTGACCAGTGATGCTGCTTGTCTGTATTATAATACCTATTCTACACTTAGGTAATTATTACGGTCAACTGCGAATTGGAAATTAATAAAAACTAGAGGATGCCCGCGACTTTGTCCGCGCGGATTTAGATTTTTATGGATCCCGTGGGAACTGTTTGATTTTCCGGGATAAAAAGTTGCCTATTTCAATACAAGGACGCAAGCTACTTCGGTACCTAATTACATACAAATCGGTTAAGTGGATGGGTCTTTAGGAATCCTGCGGGAACTCTTTGATTTTCCGGGATAAAAAGTAGCCTATATCCGTCCCTGGGATATAAGCTAATCCTATACCAAATTTTGTCAGAATCGGTTACACTGTTGGGCCGTGAAAAGGTAGCTGACAGACAGACAGACAGACAGTCAGACAGACAGACAGACAGACAGACAGACAGACAGATAGACAGACAGACAGACAGACTTTCGCATTTATAATATTAGTATGGATTAATGCATAATAATATCTGTGTCCTCGTATTATTAATTACACTGTCATAATAATGGCTATTAATAGCAAAGATAATGTTATATAGCCATGAACAAAGTACTTATTGATAAATAATGATATTAATAAAACACTCTTGCAGATTGCTGCACAATATTAATTAGGTATGTCGAAATCATCAATGCTTTTACAATTTTACATACAATTGAATTGTAATTATTGTAGTCTAAATATAAATATAGGTATAAAAGGAAAAGCTGACTGAATGAATTTTTTTATTTATTTATTCAGATACAAGTTAGCCCTTGACTGCAATCTCACCTGGTGTTAAGTGCTGCAGTCTAAGATAGAAGCGGGCTAACCTGCAAAATCCATACTCCTTTGGTTTCTACACGGCATCGTACCGGAACGCTAAATCGCTTGGCGGTACGGCTTTGCCAGTGGGCTGGTAACTAGCCACGACCGAAGTCTCCCACCAGTTCAAAGGTTTCTTGACAGACAGACAAACAGACAACGAACTGATAGGTAAGAATTATTTTTTTCCTTTTGAGGCACGGTACCTTAAAAACCCGGCCAAGTGCAAGTCAGGCTCGCGCACTGAGGGTTCCGTACTTGGGTATTTTTCCAACATTTTGCACGATAAATCAAAAACTATACATAAAAATAAATAAAAATCTGTTTAAGAATGTACAGGTAAAGCCTTTTCATATGATACCCCACTTGGTATAATTATCTTACTTTGAAAATTGAAACACATTTTAATTTTTTTTAAATGATGTAACCAAAAATTCGCAGTTTTCAGATTTATTCCTGTACTTGTGCCATAAGACCTACCTACCTGCCTTTTATGATTCTAGGTCAACGGGAAGTACCCCATAGGTTTTCTTGATAGACACGACGAACGGACGGACAGACATACAGACAGACAGACAACAAAGTGATTCTATAAGGGTTCCGTTTTTCCTTTTGAGGTACGGAACCCGAATAGTAGAATTTTTGCCACTCCACTCATATCGATGTATATTAGCATGTGTGCACATACACGTCGGCCTTAACATAACGTAAAGTGTGTCAAAACGCACAGATCGACAATTTGTGACGCAACTCTGCAATTGACGAGTCGCTTGTGAAACCCAAAGGATGCGAGCTCCTATTCGCACTTTCGACTCAATATCAAATCGACCGTGCATATTTTTAACCCCCGACCCAAAAAGAGGGGTGTTATAAGTTTGACGTGTGTATCTGTGTATCTGTGTGTCTGTGTGTCTGTGTATCTGTGTATCTGTGTATCTGTCTGTGGCATCGTAGCGCCTAAACGAATGAACCGATTTTAATTAAGTTTTTTTTGTTTGAAAGGTCGCTTGATCGAGAGTGTTCTTAGGTATAATCTAAAAAAAATGGTTCAGCCGTTTAAGAGTTATCAGCTCTTTTCTAGTTTTCTTGCAGAAAAGAAGGTTAGATAACCGTTAGGTTCATAATATTATGTCAATAGACAAATGTCAAGCTGTCAAGATGGACTTTGCCTAAATACATAATTATTTATTTGAAAATAATGTTTTGGAAAACTCAGATACTTTGGATCGTCGGGGGTGTTATAAATTTTTAATTTACACTTGTACTAGATGATGTTCGTGGTTTCGTCCATGGTAATAAAAGTTTTTAAAAATCCCGTTGGATCCCTTTTTGAGCCCATATGAAGAATATGGGCTCTCTTCAGGATGCAAGTCAGAATCGGTTTGATGGTGGATCCCTCTCTCAGTAGACGCACCGGGCGCCGAAGGGCAAATGATGACCTCCGACCTGGGGCGTTTGTCAACCGAAATATAAAAAGATCAGGAGGTAGCGCGCCGTGTTCCAGACGCGCTTCTGAGACGATCTGGTAGCAGGCAGCCTAGCGATGGGACCCGTCTGCGCCTGCCGAAACCTGGCGGGTCAAAGCCTGGCGGGAGGTGGTGGATACTACTTAGTCCGTTGTCAGTACGTGCACGGGATTTGGAGACAGGGTAGGCAATCAAAAGGTAGGAACTTACTGTGTGAAGTAAATAGCAACTCATATTGAAAATCAGCACTGAGTTATTATACCTAGGATAAGCAGTGCTTTTATGTTTCTATAATCTGCACGCCACTGACTTGATGAACAAACATAGGTTTTAGTCGGTGCAAGCCCCACATAACTCCTTCGTTTCCCCTGACGGAGGGGAATGGGTTTTAAAAAAAGTCAAAATCGGTAAAACTTATGAGCATATGAAAATCTTAGTGAAATTCTGATTTTCCGGTATAAAAAGTAGCTTATGTCCATTAGGTATCCCCACGCGATATAAAAAAAACGTTGATCCACGCGGACGTAGTCGCGGGCATCATCTAGTCACTCATATTATGTGCTTCCTTAATGGAATTCCTTCGATCAATCATTTGCCAAACACATTGCACATTCGCGCAAAGTTTCAACCATGTTTCAACAATGATATCGTAACAAAACCGTAACATTCTTCATGCTTAGTACGAGATTTTATATCCCACCAGCGTTGATCGAAACCGAGCATCGAAAAAATAACATCAGAGACTTGATAAACAAGTGTAAATTTAAAATTTATAACACCCCCGACAAGTGAAGGTTACAGTAACTAAAAAAGAGCTGCTAACTTTCAAACGGCAACCAATTTTCTTGGATTATAGCTAAGAACACTCTCGATCAAGCCACCTTTCAAACAAAAAAAAACTAAATTGAAATCGGTTCGTTAGTTTAGGAGCTACGATGCCACAGACAGATACACAGATACACACGTCAAACTTATAACACCCCTCTTTTTGTGTCGGGGTTTAAAAAATAGAACACAGTGGGGACTATTGATAGAAATGAAATCTTAACTATGAAATTAATTACTGTAGTATCAAAAACCATTATTTTACTTTTTACATCTATCGTGTAAGCTTGGCCCATATTAATTATCTATAAAACATAGTTGGCGCCACTCAAATCATAACATCATATTAGAAGGCGTCATTGATTGGCTGAAGTTGTTCAACATCTGATCGATAAACGTACTGTATATAAAATTCTTATAGTTTTTAGTTGATGAATTGTAGCATAATAAAGGATAATATTTGTAATCAATATATAAGATGAAAACATCTTTATTACTTAGATGATTTGTGAAACGAGCTTGATGATTTGTATATTAGTCACTAAGTTTATTCATTGTACAATTTGGATTGGCCGATAACGATAAGATAAAAAGGGGAGTGGCTAATAAACGTGGAGAGGTTACCTGTAAGAGTGGTTTTAAAACGACGACATTCAAAAATATACTAACGTAAGAGGAACAACATTTATTTGACACAAATGTAAAAGTTAATAAATTTAAATATGAAATAAAAGTGTAATAATTTATCATAAAGATTGTGTTTGTGATTTCGTCAGACCTTACCCAAAAGGTCAGAAGAGGGACATCAAGAAAATATAATATTTTCTTGTCACGCTCACGACTCAGAGAAACAAGTGGAAATATACAGAGGAACGAGAAAGAAGTGGAGGTCTAGTAGACCACAGACATTTTGGAGCACAAGGCCAATATTTGGGCCTCAATATATCAAAGTACCTAGTCATGGCATCAAAGGATTTCTGGATAAACGGGTAGGATCTTTCCATGATTTTATTTTTATTGATACCTATTAATGGTAATTTTTTTTTTATTTGTGTGGGTTTTCGTTTTGTTTGTTCTACATTTAGTTATCATTTTGTTAGAAAGCTTTGCTCCGAGTTGGAATGGAAATTATATAACGTTATGATACCTAGAATTACCCACATGTTTATAATTCATCTTGTATATTGGTTATACAAATGCGATCGACCTTCAAATTGTGGTTTAAATAACATTGAGGTATTTAGAAGGCTTATTTTACAATGAAAAATGAAAAATGTTTATTTACAAAATACAGTCTTGTACAATTTTCCTGTGTCTGTGTGGTGGTACCCGCACTAGGTTATCCTGTATCGTGGGTACAATGGAATAGATAGTGAACATAGTGTTAAACAATATAAAAAGTGTGGTTTACTTAATGATGGGCGTTATTGTTACTTTTAAATAGTTTTCAGGATGTATCTACTATGTCCTGCCGGGGTTTTATTTCTCATTAAATGATTTCACAGGTGAATATCTCACGGAACGTGGTATTTCAATCTTCACACTTGTAATCGTGTGCCGAATTAGTTTGGTTAAGAGTTACGATAGGGATTTATTTTCACATAGTGGTTTTGTTTTACGGAAGGTAGGTTCTGGATTTAGGTTCAATCGTTTGCTGCACTCATTGTATAGATAGATGTTTTCCTTTTTCTAGCACACAGTGACGCGATATTATCACACAGCACTCATTGGGCATCTTGAATGTTGTTTTGTGAAATTATTATTTTTTGTAAACCGCTTTGGGATAAGGTAGAAAAAGTTACATGAAATAGCTTTTCGTTTTACGCCTGCCAGTGAAATAATCCGTCTCTACTTGTAATGGTTACTAAGTGATTGGGGATATAAAATGTTAATTGATAAAAATGAAGGTGATCCGTTGTAATAAAGTAATAGTGACCAGGGTTAATAAATTGAGCATTTTGAGAAATATAAATCCTAAAATGGGTGTAAAAGTAGGTTTATCTTATCTGGTTATTCTTTAACTAAATTTAAAATTATGGTAGGTAGGTAGTCAGATAGTTTTAAAATACGGGGTGCATAAATAAGTGTTTTTTTTTTTACAAAAGTGAGGAGAAATGTTTTCATTTATCTATTTTTACCACTTGAAACGCGTAATGTTTGAGTTTCAAACATAACTTTGCTGATAACAGCTCACCATGAACAACCCATGGCCGGCCCACTACTGAGCAACAAGTGTCTCCTCACAGAATGAGAAGGGTTTAGGCCGTAGTCTACCACGCTAGATAACAGCTAATTTACTTTTAATACTGGCACAATAATTTGAGTACTACGAGTAGCAGGTAGGTATAGTATATGGGCAGCGGGGTTTTTTTTTTTTGTTTACCTGTATTCACGCAATTAACTGTGTACTGCCGCATTTAAATGCAATATGATTTTGTTTTTATTGGATTAACATCGCTTGGCGGGTTAAATTCCTGGCAAATGTTCTATTAAAATTAGAGTAAGTTTTTTTTTAATGGTAATATACCTACAGTACTGCCCTTAGGGCAGGGCGCGATTATAAGTACCTACTACCAAAATACTATTTTCTTTGTTGTACGAAAGAAATTTTAGGCAAATATCTTTGCACTACGCTCGCGTTTGTGGCATGACATTATCCCAGAAATATATTTAAAAAAAATTTCACGCTCGCTTGACTCGCTTCGCGATAGTTCAGTTTCGATATGCATTTAGTTAACGAAACTCTCAGGAAACCACGTTTGTTGTGCTCTCGAAATTGATCAGTCTGTTTGATAAAATCGAAATGCGGTGCCTTATAAATTTCGCTTAGGAGCGCCGGTAGTATCTCATGATAATATGAATAGTGATCATAATTTTTTTTTTAGGCTGATTAAGCATTGAAGGTTTTTCGGCTGGTCTGGCATTTCGCCTGATTTTATGTTTTTGCTTATTTAGCGCGTTCAGGAAAGCTTTGACAACGTTTTATAACATGAGTATATATATATTTTTTTTGTTTTAGTTACCGAAACAGAAAAAAAAAGCATTAAAGATGTGGGACCGAGGGATAAATCTAGTGTGATTTTTGGTTGGATTATGAAGTTGTAGTTAGGGTATTTAAAATAGAAAGATTTCAATTGTAGGAAATGATGTAAAACATGTTGAGGATAAGTTGTGTAATAAAGTCGATAATTCACTTGTTGGATGTCACGCGATCTCATTGCGAGGAGGAATCTTTTTCTTGTCTCTGTTTTTATAAATACGGTGTTCTGACGGGTTTTTTATTTACGTCTCGGATTATTGAATACTTTCGGTGTTTGATTGGACGGTTAGAGGTTGCAAAAGCAATCGCCCTCTAATTAAAACATTTATTTAGGCATTAGTTCAATTTGGATTAAATCTCGCGAAAAGCCACGGTGGCTGTCTCTCGCGCGTCTTGGAAAGACATTCCTAATGCCTGTTTTTCTGAGGGAGGGATGCATTATCAAGTGAGATGAGCTGCAATGTTTGCGGCTGACTATTTTGGAAAATTTGCAATCGTGGCAAGTGGAGTAAAGTTTGACTAAGCTATTTAATGAACAAAGTATATAATGGATTTGGTGAATGGTTATATTATATAACATTTTGATAAATGGATGAATTTGAAGAGTGTATGTATGTGGTTGATGCACATTTGTTTCATATTTTTACTTAAGTTATAAAGTATTACATTTGGTGAGTAGTTATTTATATTTGGTAGGGTAGGTTTGATAAACAGGTAGTTATCTTGATTAATAAGTGAGTTATCATTTTATAAATGCGTACTTTAATGTTTGATGAACTGGTATACTTGATAAATGTGCATATTTTCATACTTCAAAGACAAGTTGTACCTATTAGTTTCTTCAAGCTTTTAGTTGCTGATAATTATATTAACATTCTTTAGAGCGCATGTCCTATGGACGAAATCGTTTATACATACTTTCACTGTTTGAAATGTTACAATCATAAAGATATAGTTATGACTAGAGGGGGTCATAGCTTGTTGCCGCTCTTGTACATCCATGTGTCAACTAGGTATTGTTATCTCAGTATATTTCAGGGAACCTCCGTTCGGGTGAAAGCGATAGCTGTTGGATAAATGCTTGTTGGGTTATCAGAAGACCGTGTAGTCTTCGATGAGGTTACTTGTAAATATTATAGCGAAATAGTAAGTTTAAAAATAGAATGAGGCTAAACTAAAAAAATGAGACAAAGATAAAAATAATAACTTAAAGCATTGAAACAGCATAAAGTGAAATAGTAACTTACAAACTATACATACATATTTACGAATTATGTAGATAGATATAGTATTACTGGATTATGTATATCAAATAAGAATACTGTCAGCTCATGTTTTGTTTTCGGCGTGGTAATTTTACGCTTAAAACTCATAAGAGATATCATGAGGTTCGCTTTCTGTAAAAGTTATTAGCTTTAACAGTTAATTGATTTATTACATTATTTATTTATTATACACTCAACAAGTAAAAGTATTTTGTTTTGACAAAATCCAAAGAAGTACCTATTGGATTAATAAGGCAAGGTACGAAGCATTGGCTGGATTTTACAACATTTAAAGTTTCCTGTTCATTTTTATCATTGAGTTAATTTGAGGCGGAAGGATCCTCTGGAAAATTTTTAAGATTAAGTTATTAGTAAGAAAGTATATTTTGATTAGGTTAGTTTAAAATGTACAGCCGGTAATTTAAAAAAAATATATATATTTAATTTTACATAATAGGTGAAGCTGGTTGATGCACCAAAAATCGAATTATCATAGGAATTTAATTAAGCTAACATTTTTATTTATTATCAACTTCAAATATACAGTAGCAAACTGATTAGTTGGAATACATGCAGTGATTGGAATATTTAAGTTCCGATAGAAGAATCTATATCGTGGCTTGTTCCTTTATGGACAAGAATATTTTTTTTTTGACTCGTGGGACCACTTACACAAAATATCAACGTTCGGTTTGGAGGTCTTCCATGGCTATTCCTACAGTTCCATGAGGTATTGAAGAGGTTAACACTTTGTCGCTCGTCACATCAACCAGCACGGCATTTGGGTATGATGGATGGATGTAGATAGGTACACATTTGATGGGGGGGGGGTTTAGTGGTTTGTATCAATAGGAACCAGGGGTTGAATGAGGAAGGCTGAGGACAGTACGTGTGGTGCTTACTAGGGAAGGTTTATGTTCAACAGTGACCTTATGATGATGACGATGTAGATGACGATGATGATGATGATGGACGTACGAGGACGAATCTTTTACGAAACGAATAAAGGAAAATCGAACAGATGCGGGTCATTACGGTTAACATATAAAATAATGTATAAGGTACCTACTTTCTTCTAATCTTTATGATCGATCAGCTTGTGATAGAGATCTTGATGTCGTAGAGAATAGAGATGTATCGAACGGAATATTTATTTCATTTTTTTTCCTGCTATTATGTTGATATCGCTTTTCTCTATGAAAAGGAATTAATGATAAACTAATAGGTATCATTCGGCGGCGAGTCGCGACTGTGTCGTTCCCAGGGTCGAATTTGGTAGTTCTGCTTATGTTACTCGAAACGACAAAGTACGCCATATGGTGCATATTATGACTAAAATAAAATATATAAGTATCATGTGAAATTATAAATCAAAGATTCTTTTTGCATGTAGATATTATATGGTTAAGAGGCACAAGTGACGCAACTACTGTACCCTGGCGTTTGTTTAACATTGTCCATTAGTACTTCAGAATGTGGATTTTGCTAGAAAAAAAAAAAAAAAAAACAATAGGTAATTGTAAGAAATATGGGAAGCGTAATCTGCATTAAAAGAAAAAGTTTGAATTGGAAGCAACCAGGCATAGGATTTTCATACATCCGTAATCACGTTCCTTTCAACTCTCTAACTATCACGGTTCACGATACGCCGTTCACGGTTCAGGCCGTGACGCACGTGCAGACGGACAGACGGACGGAGAGCAGAGGTTTAGAAAATAGGGTCTCGTAGGCACCCTTCGAGGGGTACGGAACTGGAGAAAACTAAATTATAATAATGATAATAGGTTTTCTAGGTTACCAAGTAAAATTACTTCTCTTAGGTCGGATTGTATTATGATGGATGCTTATGAAACAAAATTAAATGAACGGTCTACTCAAAGTGTTTTATGTTTGCAGGATCCAAGGATGTTGGAAATGAATAAATGAGGAAAAGAAAGACCCAAAACTAGGTATGGGTCAGGGACACAAAGTCCCAAGGAAGGAAAGCCCCGAGGTTACGGGCTATGGACAAAAAGTCCTATAGGAGGAAGGAGGTAGACCCTAGGATAAGGGTCATTAAAAATTTGGATCTGGAGGGAAAGAACCCTAGGATAAGGGTCATTAAAAATTTGGATCTGGAGGGAAATAAGGACAATCACATATGTATCCCGGTAGAAGAGAGACGCGCCAAGGCTCGGAATCCGCGATTTTCCAATAAGAAGGGAAGAAGAAAATATGTGCGTAAAACTATTGCGTTGAAAGTGTATGAAAATGTTTTGTGATTTAAATCGAGAACTGGCGGCGATTAACTTTAAGTTTAGAGAGTTTATTTTATCAAAAGGACAAGAAGTTCACTTACACATATTCATATTAAGAATCGCTCCCGATTCTAAATATAAATATAGAAGAAAACATAATCTTTAAAGGTATGGTGACTATACAATAATATAAAAAGTCAAAACACGTTATATTCGTTAACAAACTATACCTACATCTAGCTAAGATATCTATGGTGTTTGACACTGTTTGATTAAACTTTAAACTTTGTAAAAGATTTTTCCTCCAGTATGAGTTTCGGCAAGTACATTATGTAGTAGAGCTAGGTAGTTTACATACCATAATTAGTCCTAGCTTTATGTAATTGTAGCATAATAGGTATGTTCGTTTTGTGTACCATATTTATGAGATTTAGCTTTAAAGTGATGCGTGTATGTACGGACTTTAATAGTATTTTCCTAACAAATAGACATATTTTGAATTTGTATAATTGACTTATATAATATAGTTCATCAGTTTTCTTATATAATTCTTTAGTGGGAAGGAGAGTCTAGTTGGAACAGAACTTTTAACAATTTATTTTGAGATACTTGAAACCCTTTAAAGTAGTTTTTAGTAATTAGTTTTACATGCTCATCCCCAAATCTCTATTGAGTGTTCCTGTAAAATATTGGCTTGTGAGTTATAATTGATGCTTCGGACTTTATGCATATACCTACCTTCTTTGATTAAATTGAGGCCTCCTTTAGTTGCTACTGGTCTCGCAATTTTTGATATCTTTATGATTTTTGAAAAATTATTTATAAATTTAGAGTGTCTGCATCTTTTTATTTTAATATTAGCGGAAGAGAACAGAAAAATGAATTTTAGATTAAAGGCTAAATTTGAGTGCTACTGTAGACTGGCAGGTAAAGTTGCGAGGGTAAATAGTTTGGAATTGAATTGAGTTTATCTGCTATTTTCTAATTATATCGGATGGAAAGGGGTGCTGCGAGTGCTCTAAAATTAAGTTGCAATCATAATCAATACCAATGTATCAATAAAACTGTATATTCCTTCTAGTTAAGTTAGCAAGAATATTAATTTAATTAATTACTATCTTAATTTTTTTTTTGTTTTGTTGAACTAAGTCTTTGTCATTTTGGTTGTGAAGTTTACATGTTACTTAAGTTTTAATTTTTTTTTAAAAGCGATGAGACTCGCTTAAAACAGGATGGCCGAGCTGTAAGCTTGGCCCATATTAATTATCTATAAAACATAGTTGGCGCCACTCAAATCATAACATCATATTAGAAGGCGTCATTGATTGGCTGAAGTTGTTCAACATCTGATCGATAAACGTACTGTATATAAAATTCTTATAGTTTTTAGTTGATGAATTGTAGCATAATAAAGGATAATATTTGTAATCAATATATAAGATGAAAACATCTTTATTACTTAGATGATTTGTGAAACGAGCTTGATGATTTGTATATTAGTCACTAAGTTTATTCATTGTACAATTTGGATTGGCCGATAACGATAAGATAAAAAGGGGAGTGGCTAATAAACGTGGAGAGGTTACCTGTAAGAGTGGTTTTAAAACGACGACATTCAAAAATATACTAACGTAAGAGGAACAACATTTATTTGACACAAATGTAAAAGTTAATAAATTTAAATATGAAATAAAAGTGTAATAATTTATCATAAAGATTGTGTTTGTGATTTCGTCAGACCTTACCCAAAAATCGGCATTCCGAGGAGTATAAACATTAATTTAGCAATTCGGTGAGGTGATCTTGAAGTTTTCACCCTTCCCAAAATCCGTCGTGCCTAATGAACCACATATGCGGAGAGCATTGAATGAACAGGATCATTCAGTGCTCTCAGCGTACATACATTCAAAATTTAAAATCTTTCATTGTATCATATTTTTTTCTATCTTTACCTTTTATTATTTTTTCTTTTTGTATAATTGTATAATAATTAATCATCTAGTTCGTGTAAGTGGCACTGCCGTTCAATTAGATGTAAATAAATAAATAAATAAATATTTTAACTTTGCAAGATTTCCACTTGCAGAACCTCCACCTTTAAAACGCTCTGAAAAAAGCTCAACGGATTGAAATGCTGAAGTGGCAATGGGCAGGGAACATAACCTGATACCCTGATACCCTATGGACGCTGATACCCTAACCATCTCATCACCAGTATGAAACTGACCAGCAGTTTATAACTGTGCAAGTTGGAAATTGCTGGCGTATGTACTAAAAAAGGCCAATTGCCGTTGTTCTAATGAAGCAATTTCTAAGCGAGTGGGGGAAAATTTCATACTAAGCTCACTTCCCAACAATAACAACACAGTTGCACCAAGGGCGGTTACAACACATACTATCGACAGTTATGAACTTATAACTTACTTATACTTTATTGAACTGAACAACGCTTGTTTTGCGAACTAAGTTTATCTTAATTATGACATTAATTATGCAATAACGTTATCACAACAGACATTTAAATAAACAAGCAACTCATAAGTTACAAAGTAATAAAAGTGCTTCAGATCGTATTTTGTACTGGCTGAGGTCCATGGATTTCGGTTTTTAAGAATCTCGTGGGAACTTTTTAATTTCCCGTGATATAAGTAGTCTATGTCACTTTGCAGGTCTTTAGTTATTACACATGTAAAAAATCACGTCGAGCCGTTACTCCGTCATTAAGTGATTGAAGGACAAACCAACAAACTAATTAACCAAGAGTTTATTAGTTACTATTAAGAGGTATTAGAGTTAGTTATTAACACACTTTCGCGTTTAAAATAATATAATGGATAATGATACAGTTAGATGGATGCATATGTGAATTAATGTACTTAGTTAAAAAAGTTTTCTAACGAAACGATCATCATCGTCTCAATTCATCGCCCGTCCACTACTGAGCACGCCGCACGGGTCTTCTCGCAGAATGAAAATTCAAATTCAAAATATTTTTATCCAATTAGACTTTTACAAGTACTTTCGAATCGTCAAGAGCATCTACCACTGGTTCGGAATGCCTTTCCTACCGAGAAGAACCAGCAAGAAACTGGGCGGTTGCTCTTTTCAAAGATTTGATATTACAATATTATGACATGTATACAAGTAATTAAAGCCCCGCGCATTGCTGGAGCGAGCTGCAGGTCAAATCCACGCTCTTTTATCATTTACATAATCTTCGATTGTATAATATGCTTTTCTCAGGAGTATAGGGTTTAGTCCATACATATAATAAACACCGCTAAGGTATTAGTTATGACCGCTTTATATACAAAAATAGAAAAACTTTTTTTTCCAAATCTTAAAATAAATTAATCTTTTTTTTTTGCCAGCCCTAGCACAGACTACGGTCTATTTGGGCTGCAAAATTTCAAGTACCAGTCTCAGTTTTTGTCTAGTGCTTTGGTCTACAACAATTGGTGTAAAATGTTCTTTTATAATTAAGTCTTAGTGAAATAAATAAATAAAAAATAAATAAATAAAGTGATTTTCTAGTGGAATTTTGATTAGATCACTAGGATATCGTATTCGCTCTTCTGTCGAATCAAATACCTCTAAAAAGCCTCATCACAGTGCTAAGACGGTAATTAATCTAACGTAATCTATACATATAATAAAATTGTAGAAAAGTGGTGTCTGTAAATGGAAATATATAAAAAAAAAGTAGCAGGGGTTGTTATTATATCGGTGCCGAACCCGAAATTGTAATTAATTTTTTTTTGTCTGTTTGTCTGTTTGTCTGTGTGTTTGTGCACGCTAATATCAGAAACGGCCTATTCGATTTAGATACGGTTTTCACTAATATATTGTAGTAAGCTTCACTTGACATTTAGTGTTTATTTCATGTCAATCGGTTCAGAAATAAAAAAGTTATGTCAATTTAAAGAATCACGCTGCCCGAAAAGTCACTATTCCACGCGAACGAAGTCGCGGGCACAGCTAGTAAAAAAATAAATTATACTATCAGTTTACATAACCTCAGCGTAAGGCTGTAAGGAGGAAGTGCGGAAATGAACGCCGGACCTCGCGTCAGCCTTCACCTCCGATAGATCGTTGATTAACAATGACATTACGTGTAACTGATTATAATTGAGTATTAGCTGTTGCTATAAATAGGCACTTGGGTAAGATTTACTACCTCCCTAGTACCTATCTATATCCGCGACAAGTTGAGATGGCAATCGGGTTATCTCAACCTGTCGTATATTATAATTGTAAAGATTGTTGTAATATACGTACTTACTAGCTTTTGCCAACGACTTCGTTCGCGGTACATAATAATATGGCCTATATTATGTACATCTGGGTAAAGTAGCTTTCCAATCGTGAAAGAATTATTTAAATCCGTTCAGTTTCAGAGTTTATCGATTACGAATAAACAACAAATCTTTACTCTTTATATATACTACTAATAGTGTAATAGAGAAGATATATAGAAAATCTATATTGTACAAATAGCAAAAAAATTTTCAAAAGAAAAATAAAACCGACTTCAAAAACCAAAAACACTAAAAAGTAGAAAATAATTTTTGTTTAGCTACACATGTAATGTACCTAGGTATGAAGTCGAGCGAGCATATTAAAACAAAATTAGAAATCCAAGAGTGAAGCTCGCCCGACTTCATACCTAGGTACATTACACGTGTAGCTAAACAAAAATTATTTTCTACTTTTTAGTGTTTTTGGTTTTTGAAGTCGGTTTTATTTTTCTTTTGAAAATTTTTTATTTCACAATTTTTAGTGGCCCCACTGTACCCAGTATATGCTATGCCCAGTTAAAACCCTACTGTGTACTAAGCTATTACAGTGATCGCGAGCAATTTGCTCTTATCCATTGAGGAGTTCTGTTCTCCATCTCCAAAGATATTTATCAGATCTTCACCAAATTTATATGGGACCACCTGCACAGTATACCCTTTCAAACAAAAAAATATTTCCAAATCGGTCCAGGGGTCTTTGAGTAATCGGGGAACATACATAAAAAAAAAAAAAAGATCCCGACGAATTGAGGACCTCCTCCTTTTTTGGAAGTCGGTTAAAAAGATAAAGAAATTAAAAAACTAACACCATTGCATGCAAAGGCGGCCTTATTCCTTTATTTCTGCCAGGCAACCTTTGGTGAGAGGAGAGACAGGAAGGAGTATTGAGTAGTAGGCGTGATTTACACATTCCGAATGAAACTTATATCGTTTATAATGATCCACTGTCCTCCTTGCAATAATAAATAAAATAAAAAAAAGCCTTTTATTTATTGCATTTAACAATAGTTGATGTTAATAGAGCCTCGATAGCTCAACGGTTGAGGAGCGGACTGACCATCCGTTGCACCCATTGTCGTACCCATTCCTGGCACAAGCTTTACGCTTAATTGGAGGGGAAAACGGAGTATTAGTCATGATTAGCATGGCTAATATTCTTTTTTTTAATTATGTTAGTAATACATAATTACATAATTAAAATCCTTACATCCACTACATAATTCCGACTTCCCTTCGCGACGGCGCGGCGTGTAGCCCGCAACCTGAGGTAACGTAAAACGTTACGCAAGCCTCAAGGATACGGCTCGGTTGCGCCACGCAAATGTCTAGCGAAGGAGCGGCGTGTCAAGGCGCCAGTTCCTTTCGATCTTGGGCAATGGGAACCCGCCAAATGCCAGATTGTACTTGCCTCTTGGATTAGACCCGCTTTTTTACACGCTTTTTGTATTGAAGTTACCACACTTTGACTTACTATGTAGGTTTAATGTTTACTAGCCTGCGTGGACTACACTGACAAATCTATTTATTTAATTAATTTATTTATTTAAACATCTTTACTGTTAAATGTTTACAGGAAGAATAAAAATACAGGATTTATTTATCTATTTAAACATCTTTATTGTTAAATATTTACACAAAGAATAAAAAATACAGGATACAATCAAAAAACCTATCCTATCTATTTTACCCTCTGAGGGCGTTTGTGCACTTATGTAAGCAAAGAACTTTTAATATGGGTACCTTCAAGTCAAGAGTGAATAGGCAACTTCTAGGCAAACGCACTCCATCTTAGGCTGCAACCTGCATCATTACTTGCTAGGAGGTCTGTAAATCAGAATATATTATATGTCATTATGGCATGGAGAACTCTCAGACATGCCGGTTTCCTCACGATGTTTTCCTTCACCGTAAGCAAGACATGGTATTTAAACGCTCATACGAGTAAGTAAATAACTCCACGCGGATAATTCACGAGCATCGTCTTGTAACCAAATTATAATAATAATAAACAATTCAAATAAAAAATATTATCAATCTTACACTTGCTTGACAAAATTTTGCACAATACTGAAACGAATTTGGTAATAATTAGGTATCCACTCTTCAGTGTGATGTAAAGCGGAAAATTACAGTTTTTTGACCTTTGATTACATCCCTCCCTTAACCGTTAAAGTTTGACGGCAAACCAATTAATTAGAAATACTAGGTCAACCATAGTTTCTGAAATAAAACCGGGCCATCTAAATGTACGTTACCTAATGACAAGTAAAGTAAAGTAGTTACTGAAAATACTTAATCAGTTTTGTACAGTAGTGTTTACAGTTTTCGCGATTGTAATATAATCTTTGATATAACTTTATGAAGAGTAAAACAAATATTTTAATTGCCCATCCTTCCCATCATTTTTATTAAAGTTAGGCCCAGTATTCCTTTACTTGTGTTATAAGACCTACCTACCTACCAAATTTCATGATTCTAGGTCACCGGGAAGTATCCTATTAGTTTTCTTGAGAGACACGACGGACGGACGAACGGACAGACAGACAGACAACAAAGTGATCCGGAACCCTAAAAAAATAAAAAGTCTCCTAAATCATCCAAGAATTATGAACACTGTAAGATAATAGAAGAAAAAACGAAAAAGTGATTCAATATTCTTAAACGTTTATCTTTACTTCATTCAAACAAAAACGCAAATTGGCGCAACTATTGAAATTCAAAACGGCAATAATCGTTAATCGAAATGCAACTTTGCGTCAACGGCGATTCGTCGTGGATAACGAAAACTTTGTTTACGAAATCAATTGCAAATATACGCTAGTTACCATTACAAGTGAGTATCGAATACGTATTAAAAACTTTGTGAATAAGTAAAATGGATTTGTGAGTATTTAAACTGCGGGATATATCTTCCCTTACAAATCCATATTTACCACCAGGTGAGATCGCAGTCAAGGGCTAACTTGTAACGGAATACAAAAAAAATGCAAAACTAGAGGATGCCCGCGACTTCATCCGCGTGGATTTAGGTTTTTAAAGATCCCGTGGGAACTGTTTGATTTTCCGGGATAAAAGTTGCCTGTCAATTACAGGGACGCAAGCTATCTCGGTACCAAATTTCATACAAATCGGTTAAGCGGGTTTTTGGGAATACCGTGGGAACTCTTTAATTTTCCGGGATAAAAAGAAACTCTGTACCGAGTTTCGTCAGAATCGGTTAAACTGTTGGGTCGTGAAAAGGTAGCAGACACACACAGACACACTTTCGCATATATAATAAATTAGTATGGAGTATGTATAAGAACTAATACACAACTAAGTACATCATAATAGTAATAATAAATCTTTATTAGATACAAAATTACATAAACATCATATCAAAAAAGGTATTCATAATGATAATACTAATAATATACATACATAATAACACTATAATATAATCGGTTTTATTCATTATGTAACCGGAAAATGTATCATCCTACACTAACAGTAACGATAGTTATTAACATTATATTTATTACGATAAAGATCATTTAGCTGTTTATTAACATCCCTAATATCGATAGCGGGAAGTTCGGAACTTGGAATGTATAGGTTAGATACGGGATAGGTTCCTGAATTAAAAGACCCTACGCCATTTTTACAGGAATTTTTACAGGAACATTTTGTTTCAACGTAACATACATATTCTATTTCATCTATTGGCTTGGTATTTAGTGTAGATACTTTTTCATCAAATGGAACTTTTTCATCAAATGGAATTTTTTCATCAAATGGAATTTTTTCATCACATTTGCTGTCGTATTTTGGAATGTATATCAGAAGGGGTTCGTCGATATTTTCTATCAGAATTTTTGTTTTTGGTTTCAAGCATGCTGTTGTTAGTACAACCTGAAAATAAACAGTTAAACCATGAAAAAGTAACTTCTGAATTTCTTGCCAGCTCTTCTCAGTAGAGCCGGCTTTCCGAAACGGTGCTATCGTGATATAAGCTGTCCCATTAATAGGCCTTCAAATAAATAATATTGTTCTATAAATTATGTATTTAAAAATATATGTATAGGTAAACTTAGTTACTTACCGCCATAATTAGAAGTGATAATACTATAGCTATATTTTTCATCTTTTCCAACTTTTTGTAAAATGTGTTATTATGTTTACAAATTCTTGATGTTAGTTACTACTTAATGTAAAAAGAAAAATTGACTTAACTTTTATATAGATTTCTTATCAAATTATACTTATCTGTAGTAATGTTACTTCCAAAAAATTTTCGATTTGTGTAATACTGGCACGTATATTTTTCGGGTAAATGCGATAAAGAATATTTAGTTTGAAATGGACATGTGGTGACCCTATTTCGTAAGTAAGGGTCAATCCATGTGTTAACAAGCGTTTATTTGTTTTATTTTTGAGCACTGATTTCGTAAATTAACTAAGCTTAATCCACCCAGTGAGCTTTTCAGACTATTTTAACTGAACAGGTAACTAATATATTACAAGTAACTAACATATTATATCAAATAGAGCAAACAGAACCAAAATCTGTGACCACTTAATTTAACTATCGATTATCTAAATATATACATAAAAGGAAAAGTTGACTGACTGATCTATCAAGGCACAGCTCTCAAGCATCAAGCACAGCAAATGTCTATTTTGACCGTACCTACTGTAATAATATATATTATGTTCCATAGTCTGAAATGACCTTAACAGGGCTCTCTCCGTCACTCGTTTCCACTCGTTTCATACAATCGTAGTTCCAATTTCATTTGAATATTAAGCAACCAAAGTCCATGAAATTTTGCAGACATATTCTAGAAACTAATATCTATGTCTGTGGTGTTTTAGATTTCTGTTAAAATATTAGGTTTCAAAGTTACGCGGTCTTAAAAAATTTCATACAAATCTTTGAGCCCCTGTAATTTTAAAACTACACATTTTTAGAAAAATCTAAAGCACCACAGACACAGATATTAGTTTCTAGAATATGTCTGCAAAATTTCATGGACTTTGGTTGCTTAATATTCAAATGAAATTGGAACTACGATTGTATGAAACGAGTGACGAAGAGAGCCCTCTTAACGCTGTCTCGTTTTAACAGTGTCTTAAGTCTGAGCAAAGTCAAAGTGCGGTCTATAGATTTAAACATAAGCCTTGACGTTTTGTAAAAACTTCCTTAACTGTCGTGAACTGTGGCACGGGCGCTTACGTTCACGGTGCTAAATCACCCCTAAGAATGTGAGTTAATTAACACTGTGCATTTATGTCACACTAATATTATAAAGGTGAAAGTTTGTATGTATGTATGTGTGTGTGTGTGTGTGTGTTTGTTTGTTACTCCTTCACGCAAAAACTACTGGACGGATTTGGCTGAAATTTGGAATTGAGATAGATAATATCCAGGATTAGCACATAGGCATACTTTTTATCCCGGAAAATCAAAGAGTTCCCACGGGATTTCAAAAAACTTTTATCCACGCGGACGACGTCGCGGGCATCATCTAGTAGTCAATAAAAAAAATGCAACTAGTTAGTGTAATCAGTAAATACCTGTTAAGTGGCAAAATGTTAAAGAACTAACAATTGACACACAGACTTACTCTACAAACCGTGTGATTGGAGTCTACGGATAGAGAGTAAAGACTCCAGTTAACTACATTGTATGAAGTATAAATGAAAGAGTTTCACTGAAAAAAGAACCTTATTATCCGTGAGCTATAGTTCAAAATTCCTACACTTATAAAAATGTAAACTGAAAAATGGAATGGGTGCAAAAGCCATTGAATTTTGAAAATGATTGAAATTGTGTAAGCATTTTACAGTAAGTACAAATATACAAACAAATGTCAATCTTAAGTTCAAAGCATAAAGTCGGTTTTCACAATTAAATCGAGTAGCATTGTAGTGTGGTAGTACTTTTAGTCAAAAAGGAACCTTATTGACCTGAAATAAAACTGATATTCGTTAGATAGAAAAGTGGAATAGTGTTGTAACTGCTACAAAAACTGAGTTATCTGTGTTATCGATAGTAATGTCGACCAGTGTGCCAGTGTACAGTGTACTGGCAGGTGATGGTAAAAAAAAGTATGGAATAGGCTTTTTTTTTTGTGAAAAATAAAATTTTACTTAATTTAATTTTAGGCTTGTTATTTATTTATTCCTCTCGCAATGAGAAGAATTTAGGCCATAGTCTGCCACGCTGTCAAAGTGCAGATCAGCAGATTTCACACACCTTTGAGATCATTATGGAGAACTCTCAGGCATGCAGATTTCTTCACGATGTTTTCCTTCACCGTTGAAGCAAGTGATATTTAATTGCTTAAAACGCACTTTACTCCGAAAAGTTATATAGGAGGCCGACGTCTTAGCCACTAAGCTCTCACCGCGCTTTTTTGACGCCAACCTTGCGTACATACAGCTGTAAGGTACTGTAAAATATTAAGAGCCTGTTACGCAACTCCCAGATAAACTTTATCTAACGAATAAATTTGACGTTATGACAGTTTTTGTATTAGGAATCGTAAAAATGACTTTAACCGTTAGATAAAATTAATCTGGCGGTTGTGGAACAGATCCTACTCGTAAGTATTTTTTTTAATAAAGCCTTGTCCATACTTAGCGCTCATAGAGTCCCGTTACGTGGCAGTAGGTTAGCATCCGCTTAACATCCCTATGATGCTGTTACACTAGGGTTGAACAAACTGAAATTATTTATAATTATGATATAAATATTTTATTTTTCACAACTTTTTGATTCCTGTAGATATAGGGTTTGTTATGAGCTCCTTCTGAAAACAGGGTGCGTTTGGAACTGGCTGCTCAAGCGGCACCTACAATGTATTCTTGTGATGTAAAATAAACGATAGAGACTTCATACAATAAAAGGAAAACTCGTTGACTGACTTATAATGAGGTTATGGGAGGTTCCTTTTATAATGTAGGAAAGGAATAAGGTCTGATTTTCAAAATTCCATGAAGGGTCGCAATTATAATAAAGGCACTGAAACTTGTCACCGTACCTCTAGCAGCAGCTGACTCAATCAATTTTGAACTGACTCTAACTGAATCTGAAAAATTTGAGGGTTCGAAAATTGAATTGGATTTCAAGGACTGTACGCTTGTTTGGCCGTAGACCAACAGTGAAGACTCGTACATCAACTATCCGGTGAAGATATCACAACAAGATAGATCTTTCTATGGCGTAGACGCCATAGAAAGATCTATCTTGGACTTAGACCTTGGCTTTCCAGGCCAAAATAAAAGGATCCAGGTAGCAAGGCGCTAACTTTAAGGAAATGCCCCTAGAAGGAGGCTCAGCCTCAAAGCCTGTACCCCGGTAAACTTAGGTTGATCCAGAAATCCCACCGCTGTCGCCATGCTCCTAAACGAATGTACCGATTATAATTTGGTTTTTTTTTTTGTTTGAAAGGTGGCTAGATCGAGATTGTTCTTAGCTATAATCGAAGAAAATCGGTTCAGCCGTTTGAAAGTTATCAGCTCTTTTCTAGTTTTCTTATAGAGGTTTTTGTGTCGGGGGTGTTTTAAAGTTTAAGTTATATTTTTTTTGCTCTCTCGTCTGACTTTACAAAGATTAGCCAATGTCAAGTTTGTAATTATGTGTAACAAGTTAGGGGAAACTATACAAGTATGGACCCCGTCTGTGCCGGCGCTCTCGCCGACACACGCACGGCACCCCCTTAGAGCGCTTTCCAGTCAGTTTTAACAAAAAAAAAAAACACTCCAAAACGGCAGAGCACGCCCGCCAGCTATACCAACACAGACGAAGTCCTTTAAGATATATTCTACCTACATACACCACACCCTTCCTCGTTGATCTTGGTTGGGCACTTTTCTTATTTTTCATTTAAATTTTCACTCGACGCCATCCCTATTGCGTATCCGGCAGTTAGTGGGTAAGCGGATTATGTCAGCGCAGTATAACGCGTGTAACAGCCCACTATCGGCATAGAAGCGTATCCAGTCCCCGCTTCTATGATGTGAGATGCCACACTTCTATGTTGTGGACTGTGGGAGTCGCAGTCGGACAATGTCTATGAAGTATGAACACTTTGAGATGAGGGTGGCCATTAAAAATGAATTTGTGAGGTAATTCTAAAATTAAATTATGTCTAGGTAGGTACGGTGGGCCTCAGAATTCGAGTAGCAATTCCGCGCAACGATTGCATCAAAAACCTGTCGCACTTATGGCCTTTTTCTAGACCTTTTTCTATAAGGACGCCACACACACACCATAACCGTGCCACGCCAATATAATTATTAAGGTGCTAAACGTCTTATGGCCTCAGACTGTACATCTATTATTAAAAAAGGTAAGAGAGGTTCTCTCAAAGCGTTTTTGACTCTAAAGTTGAAACGTCCATTTAAAAAAGTCAAAGCTAAGGTAAACTCTATCCGATGAAGACAAAAAGGTTCTACGCTGTAGAAACGCGAAACTTTAGGAATACTGAACAAATCATTTTTGTGAAAACTATTGCTTGTCTTTAAGTCAATTTTGTAAATAACCACAAAATTATAAACCGATTTTCTTTTTACAAAATATAAGGATAATGTTCATTGTATGTAGTTTTGAAATGGCAAACACAAAAAGTCGATGGGTATTAACCATTTTAGGTGACCAACCAAACACAAACGAGCCTACGTTTTCAAACACAACAAACACACACACATACATTTTTAATTTTTGTTTCTAAATTTTGTTTTTGTTTAAGTATTTGTTTGTGAATGACGGAGCAGGAAGAGCGGGGACCCTGAGATGGTTTTGCAATCTTAGTTCAGACCCCTCGGTGTGCCTATTTGTAAAAACCCAATTTTAAGAACAACTAAATCATTTTAATCATGTATTCCGTATTACTCTCCCCACAGAAAATATCTCTACCTACGTAAAACATCGCTAAAATTGCCTGCAAGTTAATATGAAGACTGGTCCTGCATTTTAATGAATACTAGCCACCCTACAGTTGACACGGATGGTCCGCACCGCAACCAGTCTGAGAACTAGAATGCACCTATTATGAAAACCTTGACACTGACTGTAGATCCCCAGTTCTGATATAAATTGTAGATCACCACCATAGCGGTGCTTAATTAGCATTGATTATTTCATTTACAATCACGGTTGATTGGTGGTTTTGCGTGTTTGAAACTGGGACAATTTAGTATTGAAGCTCTACAATTAGTAAATTAATTAGATTTTTTTTGTTCATCACGTGCCTGAGAGATATTACGAGTACTAAGAAAAGTGAAGGACCATGCGTCATTCTGGACCGACTTTTCGTTTAAAAAAATAAAAACACGACTTTCCTTCTATATTGGATTTTTTCAAAAAATATAGGCAGCATTACTCGGGATAATGTAAGAATTCTAACGATACCCCTTACATCTAAATCTGTTCAGGCATTGAGAAGTTATGGTGGAATAAAGTAACTCACATACATACATACAATAAAGATGTTTAAATAAATACCTAGTTATTTGTAGATAAACCTGAAAACATTAACTTCTTTTGGGCAGTCGTGTACCTACTTATCGTAAACAATGATGATCCATGATCACATGATAAACGTCCGATCGAGAATGAACTTTGGTAAGTACCTAACCTATCTAAAGTTAGAAAAGTTGTAAAGTTATTAATTTTAGTACAGTTTCCCTGATTTTTCTTTTTAGGGTTCCATACCTCAAAAAGAAAAACGGAACCCTTATAGAATCACTTTGTTGTCTGTCTGTCTGTCAAGAAACCTATAGGGTACTTCCCGTTGACCTAGAATTATGAAATTTGGCAGGTAGATAGGTCTTATAGCACAAGTACAGGAATAAATCTGAAAACTGCGAATTTGTGGTTACATCATTAAAAAAAAATGTGTTTCATTTTTCAAAGTAAGATAACTATACAAAGTGGCGTATCATATGAAAGGGCTTTACGTATACATTCTAAAACAGATTTTAATTTATTTTTATGTATGATAGTTTTTGATTTATCGTGCAAAATGTTGCGAAAAATACCCGAGTACGGAACCCTCAGTGCGCGAGTCTGACTCGCACTTGACCGGTTTTTTAAAAATCTCCGGGATGAAAGATATAACGTCAAAATCGGCTAAACGGATGAGCCCTGAAAAGTTAACAGACGGAAAGACAGACATACTATCGCATTTTTTAAGTAGGTAGGTATACAAAGAGTGGATTAAGTCTGGTTTAAAAATGATTGATCATTATTAAGTAAATTTTTTTTAAATCAATTTTTAATGAAAATATTAAATGACTTATTTATGTACACCTATAGAATATAGAATAACAAGAAACATATAATGTAACATTTCTACTGAACCTTGTTCATACCTACTCGTTCATTAATTAATGCGCCCGTAACCAGATGTTGCGTTACATTGCATCAATAGTACCGTTTACCTATAAATTCATACATACATATCACACATACATAAATAATACTTTATAATACACTCAGAGACCGCTTTGGTGTAAACGGGCGTTTGACTAACCCAATTCGATTCGAATATGACTACAACAGAGCAAAAACCAACTTTATTTCACTGGTTTAGAGTGAAAATTTGATTGTGGATGAATCCTGGTTTTAGTTTACTGTTACGTAAGACAATTTAAGGTCACTACAGTTGCATAATCTGTACATTACTGTGAGAGCGACCAGTATGTCTTGAGCCGTCAACTCGGGTTCAATTGCTCCGCTTTGACCTTAGTATCAAAGGTAAAGAAGGGGGGAGGGGTCGATATGAAGTGGTCGGTGTAGGATTTGCGTCGGTTAATTTTAGAATGTCAGTTTTGAAATGGTAAAGTAGGTATGTTGTTATGATTTATGGGCGTATCACGTTTTGGTGTAATTTGCCCTATTGTTTATGGAATTATGGTTGTTTACGGGATGGGTGAAATATTGTAAGTATTCATGGTGTTTTGTGGGTGGCATGAGTCCATTGCGACATTCATTATCAACATCGTCAACCGGCAGACAGACACAGCGAGAGTCCAGACTCCAGAGTCCATAAATAAGACCTATACCCAGGTATAGGTCTCATTTATGGACTTCCCCACGCCACGGTTCTGCGCCGCTTAAATCCAGCGGCTCCCTGAGACTTTTTTGATTTGTCTAAATGTCCACCTAGAGGAGGCTCTTTCCGCGCTACGCTTCCCAAGGCAGGGTCTCCGTTTTGGCACCTTGGGATCCCTAAAGGTCTATCGGCTTTTCGAAATATATTACCTACCCATTGCCACTTCTTCGCAACGATGAGCTATGTCGGTTGCTCTGGTTCTCCTATACGGATCTCCTCATTTCTTATTTGATCACGTAGGCTCCAAGCTTAGCTCTTTCCATCGCCAATTGAGTTATACTGAGCTTTCTTATGGGGGCCAATAATTAGCGACCATGTCTTGGATTTTGGCAAAAAAATATCGCAGCCCAATTTGACAAAATTTTGAATTGAGATATTTTGCATGGTAGAAGCGGCCATTTTTTATCTTGCATAATCGAAGAATTTTCACGGAAAACCGTAAAACCTGCAAATGAAGTCGCAGCATCAATTATGTTATTAATATTTATAAACATTATGAAAAATCTGACCTGAACTCGAAACCTTGGCTTACATGCATAACTGGACCGATTATGATGCAACCGCTTGCGTCATCTCTTTCTTACAGATTAATCTATGACCTAGATTGACTTGTTTAAACACTATGCGTGGCGTAAACCTGAATAATTGCGTTAGGTAAGTTTTTAATTTGTGATTTTTTTATATTTTAGACAGGTTTTTTTTGGATAGGCAAAGATCTTCGAATTTTGAATCTCAATATAATAATGTAAACTGTTCTCTAGTTTCTCTAGTCATTTATTTCTCTAATTAATAATAATAATCGGTCAACAGACTTATTAAAAAATATACAAGACTTATAGTTATAATCTATCAAAGAATAGCTTCAGTAAACTTCAATAAATAAAAAACTAAATACTTATCAAATATCAATAAAAACATTTTATTACCTACTAATTACCTACTCATAATAATATGTCCCACTGCTTTGCAAATACCAAATTCATGAAAAGGGGATCCTTTTTAAAATTAAAATATACTTAATTGATCGTGTGACTTCATTGTTTTAAAATGTAATTATAGAAAATGAATTGACCAGCAACAATGTCCCAAAACGAAAGATTAACCTACGATCGAATCATCATTATTCATTATGTATACTTAACCTGTTATTTACAAAACTGGTATGATATAGCAAATATTATGTCATAGATTGCTCATGCCTGCTTTTGTTTCAATGAGTAATTTTCGATTATACTTACTTATTAGGTACCTACTTATTCAACCACAAAACATAATAAATTATTTTGAACTGATTCCAAAAAACGGAGGAGGTAATACCTACTGCCTGTACCTATATTTTTAACCCCCGACCCAAAAAGAGGGGTATTATAAGTTTGACGTGTGTATCTGTGTATCTGTCTGTGGCATCGTAGCTCCTAAACTAATGAACCGATTTTAATTTAGTTTTTTTTTTGTTTGAAAGGTAAGCTAATCGAGAGTGTTCTTAGCTATAATCCAAGAAAATCGGTTCAGCCGTTTGAAATTTATCATCTCTTATCTAGTTACTGTAACCTTCACTTACTCGGGGGTGTTATAAATTTTTAATTTACACTTGTATACAAATTTAAACATTATATTTACTGCTGATTTTTCCTATAATAGATTACACTCATTTCCACAAACGACTTTAGGATTTCTTGTGGCGGAGTTTAACTAACATGTACATCACCAATTTTCTCGTAGGTAAATAACTATAGACGCAAAAAAATGCTTGCTGAATTTTCCAGTTCAAACGAAACCAGTGGTGCATTGAATACGAACATACATTTGCCAGCGAAAACTTTGAGTATTCGCCCTGTAACAGTAATCTACATTCGCAATAATCGATTTTGAGTCCAAGACTGTTTCGTAACCGATCACTAAACGGTTGCACAGCGGTTACATAACCCCCAGACCAGTTACCGCTCTTCACCTTGTGGGGTGATGTAATGTGTCAAGGTGACGTGACGCAACTCGCGTTTTGACATCTCTTGCGGTGGTGAGAGGTGTGCGAGATGATGATTGATAGATAGTAGATATGCATCGTCTTTTTAGGATTCCGTAGTACCTCAAAAGGAAAATGGAACCCTTTGTTGTTTGTCTGTCTGTCTGTCTATCTGTCCGTCTGCCATGTCTGTCAGGAAAACCTATAAGGTACTTCCCGTTGACCTAGTATCACGAAATTTGGCAGGTAGGTAGGACTTATAACACAAGTAAAGAAATAAATCCGAAAACCGTGAATTTGTGGTTATATCACACAAAAAAAAATTAAAATGTGTTTCAATTTTCAAAGTGAGATAACTATACCAAGTGGGATATTATATGAAAGGGGGTAACATAATATTACCTATACATTCTAAAACAGATTTTTATTTATTTTTATGCATAATAGTTTTTGATTTTCGTGCAAAATCTCGAAAAAATAGCCGAGTACGCGACGGAACCCTCGGTGCGCGAGTCTGACTTGCACTTGGCCGGTTTTTTATGAACTGTGTATAATTTGTGCATCGAATTGCGAGTTTTATAGATGCAATGAATCTTTGGCGCTCCTGGTTTAAGTATGATACAACTTTAAGGCCAAAGTGTTCTCTTCGGCATTTCATCCGCGCAGATATATTATATCCCCACGTGTCCCCAATTTATTCCAATCCATACCTACTGAATGCGAAAATGTGTCTGTTAGTTTTTCATTCATCACAGCCCATCTGTTTAATCGCTTAACCTTTATTGGCGAAATAATATGGCGAAAGTTATCAGACAGACAGACACTACATATATAATATTAGATAGATAGCTGATTTATAATGTACATAGCCATCAGTGAAAGAATCAGTTCCGAAGATCCAAACTCACAAATACCTCTTTATAATATTAAGTAGTGGTTTATTGAGTCATCTCAAAGCAACATACTCTCAAAGATAAAAACTATTTCAACTACACTTAAATAGGTAAGTCGCCCTTGAAATAAATATCACACGCCACTCAAGAAAAAATGGTATTGTTTACTTTTTCGCAACATTTTCGACGCGTGTAACGCAACACTAATCAACAGTATTATATTATCTGTCCGTCTGTCTCGCTGTAGTGATGTAACTCACGAATATATGCCAAGGTTCCGATACAAGTTGCGGCTAGAGAAATGTTGATATATTACTTGTATCTTTTTTATATAGGACTAGCCGATGCCCGCGGCTTCGCCCGCGTGGATTTAGGTTTTTCGAAATCCCGTGGGAACTCTTTGATTTTCCGGGATAAAAAGTAGTCTATGTGCTAATCCAGGATATTATCTATCTCCATTCCAAATTTCAGCCAAATCCGTCTGGTAGTTTTTGCGTGAAGGAGTAACAAACATACACACACACACACACACACACACACACACACACACACACACACACATACAAACTTTCGGCTTTATAATATTTTTTATTGGATAATTGTGTCATTCAGTATTGATACAACATAATAGGTCCTTGCTTTTTTCTAAGCGTCTGTTAGTTCAATGTAAAGTTATTAGAGTTCCGTATATCCGAATGAAAAGCGGAACCCTTACAGAATCACTAGTCTATTTACAAGTCTGTCTGTTCTCTCTCTCCATCTGTTGTTACAGTCAATTTTCACAGAATCTTCTAGATTCTGGACCCATATTGGACCGAGTTATAGGTAGGTATAATGTGCATATGGAATTCTGTGATCAAACTAGGAACGTATTTTTTTTTAATATGGGGGCTACTTTTGGGGGAAAATTAGAAAATTAATAAAAATAAGTTTTCCAACCCGTTAGTATGAAATGAATAAATACATTTTACATTCCTGTGAGACAAGAATTTTCTTTGATGAAAAAAGAACTACAAGCGGTAATCTACGTAGCTACTTGTTTTAATTTTTTACTGTTTATGAAACTTTAAGGCTCAAGAGACCTTATAGCATGCGTACGCGTCTTTCTAAAATGTTTCAAAGTAATTTATTGTGTGTTAATTTTAATTCGGTAAGGTTTTTCATTGGTAGGTTCGGCGGGGCGCTTCTACAAAAAATAACTATCATTTTGTATAAGTACTTAGAATAGCTTTTCCAGCGTGCCTAGACACCCATATCAGTGGTTGAAAATTGAAATGATGACATAAATAAATTACTCAATTTCTTGAAACATACAAGAACGATGAAGGTACTTTTCTTGGAACTTGTATTTAAAGTTAAACAACTCTATGAGTAGGTGCAATAAAGACCTTGAAGAACCTTTGGATGCTTTATCAAAGTGGATACAAAGTGTCGTAAGAAAAGTGCCTGACTTATGCGTTGCGACATTATTTAGATACGCGCACATGAAAACTTCGAGTACCTACAATGTACAACAGCTAAGTACAGTAAAAATATGTACACTTACTATTATTATAAAATTCGAAAATGTGTTTGTCTATCTGTTTGTCTGTCTGTTCCCTTCTCATGGCCCACTCTCTTAACCGAGAGTCAAAAGGTAGAGACTACAAAGATAGCAGCTTGACTTGGCAGAGACTGCGATGGTATGTGTGTGTGTGTGTGTGTGTGCGCGCGTTCATGTGGCCAATTCAAAAAATTTATCCGTGGTTATAGGATAATAGAAATACACATTCTGTGGAAATTTCAACTCTCTACCTGTTACGGTTCACGACATACCTACATCCCGCTGACGTATACAGACAGACGGAGGGATGGGCGGACGGACTGACAGCGGAGGCTTAGTAATAATGGCCCATTTCCAATCGGGTACGGAACTCTAAAAATATGAATACATATTAGCGACACACGTGTCGACACTAGCTCGCGCGCTGTATTGCACAAGCCTACATAACTTTGCGGTACTAATGGGGCTAAACTGTGTTTCACGTCTAATTGTTAATGGTGTTTATCTATCGATTGGTTCTCATTCATAAAATTGCTCTATTTAATGCTAGTAAATAAATATCACTTGCTTTAACAGTGAAGGAAACATCGTAAGGAAATCTGCATGCCTGAGGATTCTCTATAATGTGGTTACCTCGCGATGTTTTCCATCACCGTTAAAGCAAAGTGATGCTAACTAACATAACTCCGTAAACCTACAGGTGCGTGCCCTAGATCGAATCCTGGGCCCCACGAATAGGAAACCGATGTCTTAACCCCTACGCTTTTTTTATAGACTAGTGCTTGACCTGCTGGCAAATGATAATACAGCCTAAGATGGAGCACGCGCTTGCCTAAAAGATTCACTCTTGAGTTGAATTGAAGGTAGGTACTTATATTCTTTCTTTCTTGTACTTAACTCTCTTTTTTCATCGCTTGTAACATAGTACAATTAAAAGACGATTAGTTTTAATAGTATGCAGGTATAATGTTACAAATTAAACGGAATTAAACTCGTCTAATGTACTCGGCCGCCTACTGCTCGCGGTACGGTACGAATTGCAACAGGTCAACTAACTCTAAGTCTAGTGTCGAAATATCTCCAGAAGGTCTGCAACTCGTTCGCTTGATAAAGGTGAAGTTTTATGTTTGTT
Source organism: Maniola jurtina (assembly GCF_905333055.1). Lineage (NCBI taxonomy): Eukaryota > Metazoa > Arthropoda > Insecta > Lepidoptera > Nymphalidae > Maniola > Maniola jurtina. The sequence goes on from NC_060051.1 coordinate 2,893,101, forward strand.
TCAGACTCGTAAAAATAAAAGCAAAATGTAAAAATAAAACTTTATTGATTCATTCGACTGAAATCTGAATTCTATCCGTGTATATCTCTGACCTTTATTTAGTAGGAGAAAAAGGCCTATTTTCGACTCTCTCGTAAAGCCACGTATCTCATTAGAACACCATGGCGGCGCCACCAGGCATTTTCTTGAGCTACCAAACAAGAAACACCAGAGCAGACACCGGGATTGTCAGATACAAAATGGACGACGAAGATTTAGACGTCACCCACAGTCAGTGTGCAAGAAGTCTTTGGTAGGGCAATTGGTCGTCGAGCAAGTGAGACACCAAATAGTTCTATACATAAAATAAGTGGTTGCGCCACCAGCGGATAATCCAGCGGTAGCCACCAAGCCGGTTGCGCAACCAAGCGGATACCAGATCAGGTCCCTTTCATAGAGCTGTATTGTGTTTTGTTGCGCCCCCGCTGGTGTCTTAGTGACCTAATGCCCTAAGACTTATACAAGAAAAACATGGTGTTTACTGTTTATATTATGAATATCAGCGTAGGTATATTGTACTGCGGCGTAGCACGTGCGTAGCGTTTTACGTAACTTGAGTCGCAGAAAATTTAATTCTTGGCCACCCACTCGAAAAAATAGTCATAATTGGATGCTTACGTCATAAACTGTTACGGCTGTTTATTTATTTCATCTTTAGTGATTTATTATGAACTAGCTTATGCCCACGACTTCATCCCCATGGACTACACAAATTTCAAACCCCTATTTTTACTCCCTTAGGGGTTGAATTTTCAAAAATCCTTTCTTATCGGATGTCTACGTCATTGTCTTTATTCTAGCATCTTGGGATCCCAAGTCCCCACGTCTCGGTTTTGCAACTATGTGCGCCCTGCCCAGTGCCCCTTCAGCTTCGTAACCCGTAGAAATATGGTAGAAATATTATGTCGTTTACTCTGGTTCTCCTACGGGTCTTCTCATTTCTGATTTGGTCATCTTCAAGCGTTGCTTTTCAATTGTCCCGCTATAAAACCAATAAACCGGTAAATAAAAAAAAAGGTCAACAAAAATTACAATTTTTCTTGTTATGTACCTAAGCACAAATTCACGGTTTTCGGATCTTTCTGATTCCTTGTGCTGTAAGACCTAGCTACCTGCCAAATTTCATGATTCTAGGTCAACGGGAAGTACCCTATAGGTTTCTAGTAGACACGACAGACAGACAGACAACAAAGTGATATAGGGGTTCCTTTTTACCTTTTGAGGTACGAAACCTTAAAAAGAATATCGCATACAAAGTCCTCAGCATCGTACGGAGTCGTATGCACAATACCACTTACAAGTATATTTAGCAAGCGTTGAGGTAACACACGGTTCGGTGTTGACATATCTACGGAACTATTTCGTCACTATTATACAAGTTGCGAATATTTTGCTTAACTTTATACCTACGTACTTGTAATGTAAGCAGGTATGTAGTGCGGGAACATTAATTTATTTCGTAGTTAATAGTTCAGCCAGTTTTTTTAACCCCTGACCCAAAAAGAGGGGTGTTATAAGTTTGCGTGTGTATCTGTGTATCTGTCTGTGGCATCGTAGCTCCTAAACTAATGAACCAATTTTAATTTATTTATTTTTGTTTGAAAGGTGGCTTGATCTTAGCTATAATCCAAGAAAATCGGTTCAGCCGTTTGACAGTAATCAGCTCTTTTCTAGTGACTGTAATCTTCACTTGTCGGGGGTCTTATAAATTTTTAATTTACACTTGTACATATTCAATTACAAATTAGCCATTGACTGCGACTATTTTTTGGAGCAAACTGAAAACCAGCGCTGAGCATTGCTATCAATGCTCGGCTATTCTGAGTTTGCGACTCATCGTTTATTGTTAGCTTTTAGTTTTATATATAAGATATAACTCACTGTATACCTATATAACTAGCAATAATGAAGCAATAAAGCTTATTTTTTTGTTCATGTTATTATTATCTCATCTGGTGGTAAGTGACGACGCAGTCTGAGATGGAAGAGGGCTATCTTGAAAGGTGTATGGCAGTTCTTATTAAACCCAATACACCATATCGGTTTCTACACGGCATCGCACCGGAACTGCAAATCACTTGGCGATACGATTTTTCCGGGAGAGTGGTAACTAGCCATGGACGTAGCCTCCCACCTGACCAGACTATTGACAATTCTAGAAATTGTAAATTCCTGCTGCCGGGAATCGAACCCGGGACCTCCAGCGAGACCACAGCGCTCACCACTACGTCAGGGAGGTCGTCAAAACGCTATTTCTACTAAATGTACCGACGAACTTTCTTTATTAAGATTACGTACCCGAAGGGTGCCAAACGGGGTCCTATTACTAAGGGCCTTTTCAGTGCGACGCGGACGACCCACGCGGTCGCCCGCGACGGACGGCAAAATGTATGAAACCTCAACAACGCCGCGACGCGGACAGCTCCGCGTCGCTCTGAACGCGCTGTTGAGGTTTCATACACTCCACCGTCCGCCGCGGACGTCCGCGCAGGCCATCCGCGTCGCACTGAAAAGGCCCTAAGCCTCCGCTGTCCGCCTGTTCGTCCATCCGTCCGTCCGTATGTCAGCGGGCTGTATCTCGTGAACCGTAATGGGTAGAGTTGCATAGAATGTGTGGTAAGACCGCAGTCAAAAGCTGTCTTGTATTCGGATTAAAAAAAAGCGGCCAAGTGCGAGTCAGACTCGCGCACCGAGGGTTCCGTACCTACTCGGGTATTTTTTTCGACATTTTTCACGATAAATCAAAAACTATTATCCATAAGAATAAATAAAAATCTTTTTTAGAATGTACAGGTAAACCCTTTTCATGATTCTAGGTCAACGGGAAGCAAGGTTTTCTTGACAGACACGGCAGACGGACAGACAAACAACAAAGTGATCCTATAAGGATTCCTTTTTTCCTTTTGAGGTGCGGAACTCTAAAAATAATACATTAGTTATACCTACGTAAAAACTCGTTACAGTTCGGTAGCGTTCCGACTAACGTAACGTGCATGTTACAACTTAGACCGTTTTGACACATACGCTTATAAGTTTACCAAGTTCGTAATTATAACTGCAATCGGCCTTCACGATTACGAGCAAAGTTTTCGTAATGGGGGGTATTCAACCGTGGTATTTGTATTGCACACTATTACGCTACACTTTTAAAGCCATTAATATTGTCCTTGGAACTCACTTTCCGGTCGTTGCGACATCGATATCGTAAATCGAGTAGAAATGCCGACTCGATCGGCTCACGAAATCGATTTACTATTAAGGAGTCTATACATATAATGTCTTCATTCTTCAGTGAATTAACGCAAAAAGAATGAATGAAGATTTTTAAAGCTTTGTGTGTTGAAAAGTTGGCATTGCTAATAGTAGATTATGCCGATTCGATCGGATAATTAAATCGATTTACTATTAAAGAGTCTATATAATAATGTCTTCGTTTTATTCTTCATTGAATCGACGCAAAAAGAATGAATGAAGATTCCTAAAGCTTTGATTGTTGAGAAGTTGGCATTGTTAATCGTAAATTATGCCGATTCGATCGGTTAATGAAATCGATCAAAGGAGTTTATTAGGAGTTTATACAATAATGACTTCGTGAATTGACGCTCAAATAATGAATGAAAATTCTTAAAAGCTTTGTTGGTTGAGTTGTTTTTGCTAATCGAGTAGAAATGCTGACTCGATCAAGCAATGAAATCGATTTACCATTAAGGAGTTTATCCATTATATTTCAAAATACACAAAAATAAAGAATGAAAATTCTTAAAAGCTTTGTTTTTAAGAAATTCATCGAGTAAAAATTCCGACTCGATCGTGTAACGAAATCGATTTACTATTAGGGAGTTTATACACAACATCTTCAATGAGTCGACACAAAAAGAATGAATAAAAATTCTTAAAAGATTTTTTTGTTGAGAAATTGTCATTGTTACTCGGGTAAAGATACCCACTCGATCGGTTATTATCGATATGAATTTACCATAAGGGAGTGTGTACAATATAGTATTCAATAACTCTGTGCAATCACACTAATCACACTAATATTATAAAGGCGAAAGTGTGTCTGTATGTGTGTGTGTGTGTTGTTACTCCTTCACGCAAAAACTACTGGACGGATTTGGCTGAAATTTGGAATGGAGATAGATAATATCCTGGATTAGCACATAAGCTACTTTTTATCCCGGAAAATCAAAGAGTTTCCACGGTATTTCGAAAAACCTAAATCCACGCGAGCGAAGTCGCGGCCATCGGCTAGTAATAGGTATTACCGACAGTCCTCTATGTAGGACCTGCATGGAATTCGATGAAACACCGACGCACGTGCTTCTATAGTAGACGGGCGTTGCAGAATAGAATGGAATAGAATAGAATATATTTTTATTCAAGTAAACTTTTACAAGTACTTTTGAATCGACAAAATAATTTACCACTGGTTCGGAATGCCGTTCCTACCGAGAATAACCAGCAAGAAACTCGGCGCTTGCACTTTTCATTTGTTCAGTTTACAATAATATGCCATACTATATGTGATGATCAACCCATTTCCGCCCCACTACTGAGTACGGGTCTCCTCTCAGAATGAGAAGGGTTTAGGCCATAGTCTGCCACGCTGGCCCAATGCGGATTGGCAGACTTCACACACCTTTGAGAACATGGAGAACTCTCAGGTATGCAGGTTTCCTCACGATGTTTTTCCTTCACCGTTAAAGCAAGTGATATAATTGCTTAAAACGCACATAACTGAATAGTTAGTTGTGCGTGCCCGGGATCGAACCCCCGACCTCCGATTAGGAGGCGGACGTTCTAACCACTTGGCTATCACAGCTTTTTATACTATATGTATATACAAACAATTGCAGCCTCGAGCATTGCTGGAGCGAGTCAGTAGTGGCAGAACAACGAGAGTGCCGTTCGAGATCCCCAACCTCACTTCATGAAGCCCTCGGCAACCTGGGCGGTCTACTCGGCTAGTGGAGCGAGCTTGGATGGCTGAAATGAAGACTTCGGTTCGGGTGGGGCTACAACAGATGGAAACAAGTGCGGAAACCAGCCGAGAGAGAAGAAAGAAAGAAAAAAGAAATCTATGCAAAAAGAATAGACGAAAATTAACGTTTTTATTAATAGCTTTGTATTTTAGAAAGTTAATGAAATTGATATATTTTTTTTAAGTTACTGAGTTTGTATGAATACCTACCACCCCTTCCAGCATTCGAGTTTCCTGCCTTTATCCCTACCCTTACTCAAGTTATACGTATAACCTGAGTTAGGGTACCTTCAAGGCAAGTCTGAACAGGCAATTTCTATGCAAGCGGGCTCCAACCTTAGACCTCATCAATGTTGGTCGTCAAGCGCAAATCTACCTTGAATTATAAAAATACCTTAGATGAATCAATGCGAAAAGAATGAATGAGTAGTAATTCAATAACTTTTAATAAAAAAGTATTGTAAACGATTCAACTACTATTGTTAACATTTTATTATTGTTAATCGAGTTGAAATGCCAAAACGGTTAGTAAAAGAAATGGAATTGTTGTTAAGGAGGTTGCACATAATTTTAACCGAACTAAGGTGTGTGCACGGGAGTGAACCCTGGACTCTTGATTAGGAGGCTGAAGTCTTAACCACTAAGCTATCACTGTTTAATCAGCTTGCCACAAAAAAGGAATAAATTCCTGTTCAATCCTTTAATCAATCAAATATTCTCCTTTTTTGTCCTCGAGTGTAGAGACATTTTGAAATAGACTTCTAAGGCAAAAATAATAACGTTGAATTTGAAATTGGAGTTTGAATTATTTAAACGTAACAAAACTTAATTTAAGTAGCTCTAAGTAGGTATATGTTAATATAATATTTTTTTCTACCCGACTACAGCAAAGCCAAAAGGAAGGGTTATGATTTTAGCAATCTATGTTTTTCTTTTATCGGCTGTACTCACGTAGTTAGTCGACTTAAGCCCGACTATATATAGTTACTATAAATAGACAATTATAGTTTGTCACTAATTTAAACATTCTATTGTCATAAATTGTATGGATTTTTGTTGGTGTTATTAATAAAATCGTACAGTGTAAAAGATCTCTAACACACAAAATGTAACTGCAATGTAATAATTTCGTATTAAAGCAAGGATGTCTTTATTTTTGTAACAAACAAGTTTGTCGTAACATTCGGCCAATTAACAAACATTTGTAACAATTTCTCATTAGCAACACGTGGGCGATGCGCTCTACTTGCGACAGCATTTATTGAGCCACTGGCTTGGTTTACCAACATTGACCCAACTTTGACCCAAGTCAGATACGAACTACGTCGGCTATTGGTTCGCAGCACTCTCGCACCGGAAAAAGCCCCCCACCCTCTCCCTTCTTCCCTCTCCCCATTTTCTTGGATGACCCCCCCCCCCCCCCCAATTTCTTCTCTACGTGATCAAATCAGAAATGAGCAGATCAGAAGGAGAACCAGAGCAACCAAGATAGCTAAACGGGTTGTGAAGCTGAAGTGGCAATGGGCCGGGCACATAGTTTGGGGGTCCCAACTGCCCAAGGTGCGACCTTCCAGTTGGAAGACCCTCGGATGGACTGAAGATATCGAACGACCTGCAGAGAATGGTGGAACAGAAAATTATCCAGATATTATGTCCAAGTGTTTGTCATGAAAATCAGACAGTAAGTAATCCGTCAGTCACAGCCTTATCCATGGCTACCTACAGCCAGTGGCGTGCAGCTCATAGAGGTATAAAAGTACTGCTTACCCTAGTTGTAATAAATCAACACTTATTTTCCATTATGACCTGCCAAAAAATAAGTTCATACCTCAATGCTTACTCTGGCTTTAAATCCTATGCACGCCACTGCCTACAGCAGTAGCAAAACTCATAGCAACACCTGTCCTTAGAACACCATTATCATCATCATGATCAACCCTTCGCCGGCCAACTGAGCAAGGTTTCTTAGAATAAATAAATAAATAAATATACTTTTATTCGGGACTATAAGCTAGGTGCAGACACAGTACATACATAGAATGAACATAAATGAAACATAAATACTAATAAATTAAACTTAAAAAACCTAAATATTTACCTATAACTTAACTTACTGAGCTTTCCATGCATTTCGACCGAGACGACCACCGCTATTTTGTAGTTCTAATAAATAATAGACATGTACTGTACATTTATGAATGAGACCATAGTCAGCCATGCCAGCTTAGTGCGGATTGGCAGACTTCACACACCTTTGAGAACCTTATGGCGTAGTCTCAGGTATGCAACTACCCCCTGGCATGACAACCTTAAATGGTTAAAGTTTAAGGGTGTCTGGCAAGGGGTTCACCTTTTATAAAACAACGAAGGTCTTTCCCTGACGGGATCTTTATTCATGATTCTTTTAATTGTTATTTACTGCTACCAAGCGACTAGCCAGCATGGCAACAATTGAACGCGAAACCTAAAAAACGCGGCTTTAGCAACATTTTGCAAATCCATTACAAAATTCCGCCGGCAACACTAACTCTGACCGTTGCATTGTATTGCAGGCGTATGTACGTATTTATGTTACATCATAACACCTTAATATGTTTGCGTTTGCAAATTTTACGGATATTAGGTAATTTCTTCATTTTATTTTTATTGATTATTATATTATGTAAGAAATAGAGCTGTGATAGACTAGTGGTTAAGACGTACACCTCCTATTTCGCAGGTCGGGGGTTCTATCCCGGGCACGCACCTCTAACTTTCGGAGTTAGGGGTGGTTTAAGCAATTAACTAAGCATCACTTGCTTCAACGGCGAAAATATCGCGAAGAAACCTGCATGCCTGAGAGTTCTCCATAATGTCAAAGGTGTGTGAAGTCTGCCAATCCGCACTGAGCAAGCATGGCGGACTATGGTCTAAAATCTAAACTCTAAATCCTTCTCATTCAGAGAGGAGACAAAGGGTTAAAGATTTTTTAAAGTAAAATAACTCAATTTGCAGGATTATACTTAATTTCCACACATTCTAACCACTCAACGCGTCCGTTCACGATCATTAAATTAAATCATAGACGAATGTAAACGTGCCATTAAGTGAATTGGCAAACATTTCGCCAACACAACCTTGCTGCACTATTGCGACAACCTGGTCTTAGGCAAAATACTTACTAGAAACAATCAAAAGTGCATTTAATGTATCCGTTTTTACCCGACTGCGGCGATGCCCAAACAGAGGGTTATGTTTTAACCTGTGTATAGGTACGAGTATGTATGTCCGTTCCTATATCCGCTCGTAACCACTCAACCGATTTCGATAAGTGATAACATGATACGTCATTAGATTTGTCTTGATGGCGCGAGTGTCACTGGGTAGGTAGGTAGTTCTTAATAAAACAAAATAGCGGATTTCATGCCCTTTAATATGCTAAACAAGTGTAAATTAAAAATTTATAACACCCCCGCCAAGTGAAGGTTACAGTAACTAGAAAACAGCTGATAACTTTCAAACGGCTGAACCGATTTTCTTGGATTATAGCTAAGAACACTCTCGATCAAGCCACTTTTCAAACAGAAAAAAAACTAAATTTTAAATCGGTTCATTAGTTTAGGAGCTACGATGCCACAGACAGATACACAGATACACACGTCAAACTTATAACACCCCTCTTTTTGTGTCGGGGGTTAAAAAGGTGCAAACCGAGGCAGTCGGTATTTTTTTAAGGGAACCTTTTATCCGATTGTGACGATTTTGAGTTTAGCAGTCCATGTAATAGGTGTTTGTTAGTTTATTTATCCTCCCATAGTTGCCAAACTATTCGTGAGATTTTGATAAGTGGATGTCATTCGCTGCGCGTGCAGAGTGATCTAGAAGTGAGGGAGCTCTCCTTGATCCAAAGATCCTGAATCGATATAATATTAGGTATTTCAGCACTAGGGATGACGTGAAATCAATGATTTTACTTTTTCAGCGATGGAAAATAATGGTTCCAATGTTATAAGCGTTCATGGGACTTCGTCTGTGGTGGCATTTGCTGGCGCGCGTGTTGTGACTTTTTGGAGTGTTTTTTTGTTAGAAGTGATCGGTTTTTGAGTTCTGCTGGTGTTTATTAATCGTGGAACTGACTGGGAAGCGCTCTAAAGGGGCGCCGTGTGTATGTCGGCGGGCGCTGGCACAGACGAACTCCATACTTATACATATAGTTTCCATAACTTGTAAATAACTACAAACTTGACATTGGCTAATCAGTGTAAAGCCAGACGAGAGAGAAAAAAAAAGCGTTCACGTGTTATTATAAATTACGCAGTATTGGATCGGCACGTGACGAAGTATTTTTATTTTTACGTAACAATGCAAAGCGATTTTATTATACCTATATTTTGGAAAAATTAAATATCTAAAAGCTGTGATAGCCTAGTGGTTAGGACGTCCGCCTTCCAATCGAAGGTCGGGGGTTCGATCCCGGGCACGCACCTCTAAGTTTTCAGAGTTATGTGCGTTTTAAGTAATTAAATATGGGATAATATTATTGTTTGATCCTCTGAAATACTAATGGTCCCGCTTAAAATAGCAGGATTCGAAACCAGAATGAATGAATGAATTAATGAATATACATTTATTGTACACGACAAAATTAGTACAGAAAAACACATACAAAGCACAGCCAAATATAGGCAGGCAGGTACAATTTGGCGGCCTTATCGCTACGTAGCGATCTCTTCCAGACAACCAAAACCCAAACTAAGATTTAAAAAAAAACATATATTTAAAGTATTATTATCTCGGAATATTATTTCCGTAGGATTTTTTTTCGGGGCTCTGTGAAATGAAATAAAACACGCGCAACGCGCGCCACTTTCGTTTCATAGAACGCCACATATTTTGTCGTTAATCATTACATAGTATGTAGTTTACATGTCTCTAGTTTTTCAAAACGTTAGTCTGTAGATACCCTACGTAACCTTGGTAAGTAAACAATCAACCCTTCCTCACTGACGTAAGTAACACGTGAGCGGTGCCTCGTGCTTCGTTACGTAATTGCATAAGCCGGGTTTACATAGGGTGGTCAATTGATCCCATTGAACGAGACTATGTAAACATATAAAAAAACCGGCCAAGTGCGAGTCCGACTCGCATACGAAAGGTTCCGTATCATCGTAAAAGATATTTTAACATTTTTATATGCAACACTGCAAGTTAATGACAACAGCGCCATCTATATGTGATTTATTAATTAATTTTTCGTGAACACATTTTAATTTTTTTTTTTTGTAATGCAAATTCACCTTGCTTCCTTTACTTGTGCTGTAAGACCTACCTACCTATCAAATTTCATGATTCTAGGTCCACGGGAGGTACCCTATAGGTTTCCTTGACAGATACGACAGACGGACAGACAGACATATAACAAAGTGATCCTATAAGGGGGGTTCCATTTTTCCTTTTGAGGTATGGAACCCTAAAAAAGATCGCCCGAAAACCGTGAATTTGTGGTTACATAATTAAAAAAAAATTTTAATGTGTTTCAATTTTCAAAGTAAGATACCAAGTGGGGTGTCATTATGAAAGGGTTTTACTTGTACATTGTAAAACAGATTTTGATTTATTTTTATGCTTAACAGTTTTTGGTTTATCGTGCAAAATGTCGGAAAAATACCCGAGTCCGGAACCCTCTGTGCGCGAGTCTTACTCGCACTTGGCCGGGTTTTTTTATTTTGTTCAGATACGCTGAATAAAAAAAAAGATTTAGATTTAGTTATTCAAAACGCTCGTCTATGGACACCCTACGTAAACAACCCCCACTGACGTAAACGACACGTGAGCGCGGCCGCGTGCTGAGTTACGTAATTACGTAGGCCGGGATTATTACGCCGGGTGTATTCCGTTGAACGTGACCTCTCGGACGTAATCTCAGATACAATGTATCAGTACCTACCTTACTACTGATCAGCGAGTCTATCTATCCATTGATCATTCAAAGGTTAGAGGATATAAAATCTATCGTTTATCAAATTCAAAATCTGTGCTTATTCTGCCTGTGGCAGTTGTCTAGGAATAAAATTCAGAGGATTGTTTTATGCAGTTCATGCTTCTTCGTCACAAAAATGATCCAAAACTGACAACTTTTATGCCTTCCATTTCCTTATTTTTTTTTTAGATTAAATAAATAAAAAATATATTCACCCTCTACCCAATAAGCTCTAAATAATGATTCCCCACGTGCTACGGTTAGAAAAAAAAATCCGTTCCTTTTTCATGTATTTCAGGGAGCCCTGAAAAATAATTTAGTTAAATTTTTAATTCAATATTTGTTTTTGGGTCAACGTTCTACACTGAATACCAAAATTTCAGGTTTGTAACTCATATTTTAGTCTACGAGCTAGAGACCTGTGACACGCGGACAGACAGACAGACATCCCGTTTTTACCCTTTGGGTACGAAACCCTAAAAATGTATAATATCTTCATGTAAAAACTTGTAATGGACTTCGTCTGTGTCGGTGTTAGCTAGCGGGCGTGCTCTGCCTTTTTGGAGTGTTTTTTTTGTTAAAACTGACTGGAAAGCGATCTAAGGGTATGACGTGCGTGTGTCGGCGAGCGCCGGCACAGACGCGGTCCATACTTGTATAGTTTAACTAACTTGTTACAAATAACTACAAACTTGACATTAGCTAATCTTTGTAAAGCCAGACGAGAGAGAAAAAAAAAAAAACTTGTAACACACATACCTCGTGACCTAATCCTCAAAATAGGAAATACATAGTAATTGTTTTGTATTCACGAGAGAACTAGGAAATCGACGGAGGGCGCGCGGACCTTGGTGCTGAGGAAAACTAAGATAGCACGAATTACAATATGACTTGACTTTGTGTCGTGACAATGAACATTATACCACTAATACTGTTTAACGCCAATTTATTGTTATAGCTGATGCCTGCGGTTTTTAAAAATCCCGTGAGAACTCATTTATTTTCCGGGATAAAAAGTAGCCTATATGTTAATCCAGTGTATAATCTATCCCTCAGTCAAATCCGTCCAGTAGTTTTTGCGTGACAGAGTAACAAACATCCATCCGTACAATACATACATAGTACACACATACAAACTTTCGCGTTTATTATATTAGTACGATTATGTTTTACTAGTTTGAATAGAATAGAATAGAATGGATTTTTATTCAAATAAACTTTTACAAGTGCTTTTGAATCGTCAAATAATGTACCACTGGTTCGGAATGCCGTTCATACCGAGAAGAACCAGCAAGAAACTCGGCAGTTATTTTTACTATGTTATTTTTAAAACGGCGATAGCCAAGTAGTAAGGAGTAAGGATGTCGCTCGGCCGTCTTTTCGGGATATTGGGGTTCGAACCCGGGCATGCGTGTCTCTAACTCATCGGAGTTTTGTGCTTTTTAAGCAATTATAATTATATTACGTCTTGTTTTAACAGTAAAGGAAAATATCGTGAGGAAACCTGCATGCCCGAGAGTTCTCAATAATGTTCTCTGTAATAGTATATAGATATATATAGTATAGTATAGATATAGATTATAGCTTACATCACAACGTTTTGCTACATAATATTTTACCTTCAGAAGACAATGTAACAAATTGGCTTCGCCCGCCTGTAAACGTGATGCCGTAACGTGTTCACGTAACACGTGGACAGTTTAGATGGACGTCACAGATGGACGTAAACCAAACAAGATAAACAGCACTAAAACCAGACTACTACCGGCGAACTGCCGATAGATAGCGACAGATATAGTAAAATGGTTTTTCTGTCGCTTGCTTTATTTTAACACTAGCTGATGCCCGCAGCTTCGCCCGCGTGGATTGGTCAGATCCCCTGCAGCATCAGGATTGAGGAGTTGGAATCCAAATTTTTTATGAAACAATGTCGCAAAGTTCCTCTATCGATTAAAAAAGAAATGACGCAAATCGGTTCAGAAATCTCGGAGATTTCGGTGTACATAGGTAGAAAAACACAACTCCCTTTTTGAAAGTCGGTTAAAAAAGTAGCCTATGTTACTCCCTGGTCAATTCTCTACTTGTCTGTGAAAATCCCGGCAAAATCGGTTCAGCCGTTCCGAAGATTAGCCTTTTCAAACAGACAGACAGACAGACAGACAGACAGACAGACAGACAGACAGACAAAAATTTTAAAAATGTGTGATTCAGTTATAGTATCGTTCAAATAACCATGTGACCTTAATATGCGGTAGTTATTTCGATATTACAGACAGACACTCCAATTTTATTTATTAGTATAGATTGTACTATATTTATACTTATGAACTCAGACTATTTCCCTCTTTTATTTGATATCCCACTCGATAGGTAGGTACAATCCCAAAAAAATTTTTGGAGATCCTCACTTTTTCGGATGTAACATCCGGCCGGTCAATTTTTTTCCTATAAAATGTAGCTATGTCACCCGGACTATAATAACGAATCGATTGACATCTCATTCATCAAAATCGGCTCAGTAGTTTAGGCGGTACGGTGGAACACACATGTGGTCTGTGAACACACATAAATACATATATACATACAGATGTAGAGGCATGCAGCCTCTTTTAAGACCGGCAGCTGCGAAGAAAGCAACACACTTTGCAGCTGTCAGTTAGAGAACACAATTTGAATTCGGAGCGATTCAAATATCTTGCTGGCCTGGACGAACCCCGGGCAGCGCATTCAACGAATTCACTTCAGATCATCAAGACCGAAACACCTCGGTCTAGCATCAAGCTCCGGACCTCGTTTTTCTACCACAGTTTTAATTGTAACCAAAGCACATATTGTAATTGTAACCAAGTAATACAAGTTAATATGTAGCGGTATCTTTATTTATCAAGTTATCTATCATACGCTGCATGGCTGCTACATATTCTGGTGACCCCGACCGCAAGCATATGGGTGACCGCCGAGAAGAACACGCAAGCATATACATATTCTGGTGACCGCCGAGAAGAACACGCAAACATATGGGTATTGCTGCCATAACAGTTGGCTCGCTACAACTGAACCTTTGAACCCTTTGGACCCGACACGCTGGTTCATACTTCATACATGCCTCGTGAGGACATATCCGAGGCGCCCTGAGGAGGATCCAGGTTCTATAAAAACATTACTTTGTTCTTCTGTGCTGAAAAACATATTCGAACAATTATTTATTATTATTGTGTCATTTATTTTTCATTTTTTTTTGGTGAAAGACATTTTGGAGTGACAATTGACTTTTTAAATTTTAAATTCCGTATAAGAACTTTTCTTCTTCACGCATAAACAATAGAGACATTAAGTGACTTTGAACTTTCAAAATCTGAAAAATGAATATTTGTAAACATTTAATATTTTATTTTATATTTTATATATTATTCATTTTGTAATTTTTTATGTTGTGATTCTTTTTATTTTGTGTAAGGTTTTCAGCTATTTAAAATGGAACAGAGGGTCCGGCAGCTTAATGATTAATGACGAAGTGCTAGGGAATTGTAAGCCGTCCCAGTTTCTTCGTCATTTATGTTCCCTGGCTGGTCACGTACCTACTTACCGACCAGATTTTTGTTTACCTCAGCTTTGGATGCGCCGCTTGCCACAATATTTGCAAGCCATATTAGCTGCGCAGTCCAAAATTTCATTTGATAAGGTGGCCGAACTGGCAGACTGAATTTTAGAGGTCCCCCCCCTGGCATCATGGCACCTTTTACTTATATTGGCACTTTATAATACGCGATGTTAACACCGCTATTATAGGAGCCGCTTTCTTATCATATTTTAATTTATTGCCAAATTGCAGAAGCGGTCGGCTGATCGACAACACGACTGGTCTTTCTTATATGGCATCCATAACTACGGATGTCCAGGTTAGCATAAAAAACCATAAATGGTAAGCATGAAATATTATTCAAGTTTCCTGCTATTTTAAGGCCTCCAGGCCCTGTGCGTGAGATCAAACATACCACGGTGCACCTCATCCGAACGACGGATGGTCCGCCGGTATCGTGTCGTCCACGCCGCCTAGGCCCTCACAAATTAGCCATCAAGGATCTTCAGGAGTTTCCCTTGCCGAAGACGGTACAAGGTCTTCGAAGATTCCTCGGTATGGTGAATATTTATCATAAGTTTTACCGGGCATAGCCCATAGTACCTCTCCATTCATTGATGCTCTGTCAGCCATTCAAGGTAAAGGCGACAAGCCGTTTACTTGGGCACCTGACTTAGAGCGTTGTTTCAACTCGTGCAAGGAGAGTTTAGCTAACGCAACTCTGTTAGCTCATCCAGTCGCCGACGCTCAACTCGGGTTATTTACCGATGCGTCTAGCTCTCATGTCGGCGCTTGTTTACAACAAGTTAATAAGGCTTGGCAACTAATTGCATTTTTTTTTAGCTAAAAAAGCTAAACTGCAATTTGTCCACAAACCCTTATTATATGTTTTCACTCAACGGCGTGAGAAACTTCCGCCTGTACAATTAAATCAATTAATATTTATTCCACTCGTACCAGTCGTACGGTTCGCTTCCTCGTACCCTATCAAGCTGCTTAGCAAATAATTTATTAATTTTTTTTATTTTCTCTTCTTTTTCACTCCGTAGGGGGGTGATGTAGAGGCATGCAGCCTCTTTTAAGACCGGCAGCTGCGAAGAAAGCAACACACTTTGCAGCTGTCAGTTAGAGAACACAATTTGAATTCGGAGCGATTCAAATATCTTGCTGGCCTGGACGAACCCCGGGCAGCGCATTCAACGAATTCACTTCAGATCATCAAGACCGAAACACCTCGGTCTAGCATCAAGCTCCGGACCTCGTTTTTCTACCACAGTTTTAATTGTAACCAAAGCACATATTGTAATTGTAACCAAGTAATACAAGTTAATATGTAGCGGTATCTTTATTTATCAAGTTATCTATCATACGCTGCATGGCTGCTACACATACATAGACTGCTATAAAATCAAAACCCTTCCTTTTGGCTATGCCGTGGTCGGGTAATGAGCGTGATATCAAAATTTCTATCTATAGTAATTCGAAGATCTCATTACTCTTCCATCTAAGACTGCATCATCACTTACCACCAGCTGAGATTGCAGTCAAGGGCTAACTTGTATCTGAATATATATATTCAGATACAAGTTATAGTTAGTTAAGATAACCATCGGGAAAGTCAAAGTTGAACGTGTATCTGATTGATAAAAACCAGTGTTTTATTCACATCTTTTAACTAAAGTTTATTTAACTATTAATAGTAAATAATTATATTACAGACAGGAAACAATGTATTATCAGCTAGGTCTTATAATTATGCAAGCGAGCTGATAGCGACCTTGTCCACGGTCATACATATTATACTGTTTTCCTCTTACATTACTTATTCTACTGTCACCATTGGGAAGTTATGTCCTCACCTTGATGGTTCTGTTTACTCAAGATTGTAATTACTACATTACTACATCATAGTAATTATTGCTCTCTTTATTCTATTGACTACAATAAAAGGTTTAAAGTTTTGAATGCAATCTCAGTTGCAACGTAAACACGTGATTATAAAAATCACGCGCAGTCCAATGTCTGGCAACTAGTCAAATCAGTATTTTTAGAGTTCCGTACATCAAAAGGAAAAACGGAACCCTTATAGGATCACTTTGTTGCCTGTCTGTCTGTCTGTCAAGAAACCTATAGGGTACTTCCCGTTGACCTAGTATCATGAAATTTGGCAGGTAGGTAGGTTTTATAGCACAAGTACAGGAATAAATCTGAAAACCGCGAATTTGTGGTTACATTATTTAAAAAAATTAAAGTGTATTTCAAAAAAAGAGGGGTGTTATAAGTTTGACGTGTGTATCTTTGTATCTGTGTATCTGTCTGTGGCACCGTAGCTCCTAAACTAATGAACCGATTTTAATTTAATTTTTTTTTTTCGTTTGAAAGGTGGCGATCGAGAGTGCCGTTTGAAAGTTATCAGCTCTTTTCTAGTTACTGTAACCTTCACTTGTCGGGGGTGTTATAAATTTTTAATTTACACTTGTATTGAAATAAAAAACTACACATTTCAAGAGTTTGAATCGACGACCATTCAAAATTCAGTCCCCTCCTGTCGAGCTATTGAGACTATGAGTTACGCAATACCCATATCACAAAATGTGTTGGTACAATAACTAACAACACGCGCAGTCACACGTGGCAGATGCAGCACGTTGCAAATCGCGTGCGCTTGCGCCGATAACATTGACTTGTAACTCGCTTATTGATTTTATTAGACGCAAACCAGATTAGAGGATAAACTATGTAATTAATGTTATCTTTTACCGACTGCTCTCACGCTTCTTAACAAAATATAAAAAGCCGAAAAGAATTATACTGAGAACACTGATAAATTCATTTTCAACATAGGCAAATACCGTATTGTAATGGTAAATAATTGTAACTATTTTGAAAAGCACTTGTAAAAGTTTATTTGAATAAAAATATGTTCTATTCTACATGGACACCATGAAGTTAGTAATCACGTGGAGAAAAACGCGCCTTTACACGTACCTACCAATGACTACAATGTTTTGTAAACTATTTTCTCTTTTCCTGCCAATATTACTGCATTTCACTCCACTAGTTGGCCACACATTTGGCCAATACTGGCCAACATAATCATTCATTGGCTTACGATGTCTTCCTTCACAGCTAACGCTCCGGCTACACGGGCTGTCTTGCCTACACAGATAACACTGCAAGGCAAGACCGAGAACTGCGCAGTCCAATCTTTAGCAGCTTTTAGAACTGCGCGGGATATACCGTCTGACCGTCCACACACACGCACTTAACTGCGCAAACTGGCTTGTGCAAATAAGCTCTCAGAGAAGACAGAATATTAAGTGGTTAAAAGCTTAAAACGTAACTCGTAACTTTGAAAAGTTGAATAAAACAGAACTAATGAAACAGAAGATCGAATCTTGGATCTCCCGAAGCAGAGTCTTAACCACCAGGCTATTACAACTTTTTACAAATGTTTATATACCTAACTAGATGATGCCCGCAGCTTCACCCGCGTGGATTAGTCAGATCCCCTGCAGCATCAGGATTGACGAGTTGGAATCCAATTTTTTATGAAACAATGTCGCAAAGTTCCTCTATCGATTAAAAAAAATTACGCAAACCGGTTCAGAAATCTCGGAAATATCAATGCATTGGTAGAAAAACACAACTCCTCCATTTTTAAAGTCGGTTAAAAAAGTAGCCTATGTTACTCCTTGCTTAATCCTCTATTTGTCTGTGAAAGTCCCGTCAAAATAGGTTCAGCCATTCCGAAGATTAGCCCGTTCAAACAGACAGTCACTTCAATTTTATTTATTAGTATAGAATAGATTTGTTTATTCGCTCATTGGTTTATTTAGCCAAAGATTTGGGATCAAAGTGTACAGCGAAAGTGCCAATGTCGGGCAAGCTGCCATGTTATTAACCGACTTCCAAAAAAGGAGGAGGTTCTCAATTCGTCGGAATCTTTTTTTTTTTTTTTTTTTTTTTTATTTTTTTTTTATATTTTTTATGTATGTTCCCCGATTACTCAAAAACCCCTGGACCGATTTGGAAAATTTTTTTTTTGTTTGAAAGGGTATACTGTGCAGATGGTCCCATATAAATTTGGTGAAGATCTGATGAATATCTTCGGAGATGGAGAACAGAACTCCTCAATGGATAGGAGCAAATTGCTCGCGATCAGTGTAATAGCTTAGTAAACAGTAGGGTTTTAACTGGGCACAGCATATTATAGTACAGTGGGGCCACTAAAAATTGTGAAATAAAAAATTTTCAAAAGAAAAATAAAACCGACTTCAAAAACGACAAACACTAAAAAGTAAAAAATAACTTTTGTTTAGCTACACGTGTAATGTACCTAGGTATGAAGTCGGGCGAGCTTCACTCTTGGATTTCTAATTTTGTTTTAATATGCTCGCTCGACTTCATACCTAGGTACATTACACGTGTAGCTAAACAAAAGTTATTTTTTACTTTTTAGTGTTTGTCGTTTTTGAAGTCGGTTTTATTTTTCTTTTGAAATTTTTTTATTTTGATATTTGTTACCATTTCGGAAGTTTCTAGGAATACCTACTTGTAATTTGTTGCATTGTGCGATTGTGCAATATTTATCTTTGCGTCGCAGTTATTCTCCATTTCTGAAGGTCGTGACCCTTTTAATATAGTAGTTGTATTCTAGGGTAGGAGATAGGTACTCGTATACTCTATCAAAAGTTAGCATACGAGTAGAGCTCTCTCTGTCACGTAATTCCATACAAATGAAAGAGACGAAAATCTCAGAGGGTGGTAACCTTATGAGTCACGAACCAATCGGAAACGAAACTATGTTTTCTAATAGTACATTTTCGGATTGAATCTCGAATGTTTGTTGAAAACTTGTTTGTGATTGGTTAGTAACTTTCAAATATAATGGCTACGAAGGTATATTATTTTCATGCAGTACCTAAACAGACAAAGACAACGGCTGCTTCTACAGTACAGACTTTAGAATAAAATACGTACTACAAGAAAGTTTTGGCTGTAAGTTTGTTTACTATGTAATAATAAGGCAACGTGAGTATATCAAGCTCTCCCACGTAACACGCAGTCTCTATTTTGGTTCGCCTTCATATAAATCTGCTTGTTTATTTACTTACATAATTGATCGAGACCCGTAGTAGTTTAACTTCTTTTTCTTCATAGACTGGTGCTTGGATGCAATCAGACTTGCTAGCAAGTGACGATGCAGCCTAAGATGGAGCGCGCTTGCAAAGAAAATGCCTATTCACTCTTGCCTTGAAGGTTCATATTAAAAGTGGGGAAAACTGATGCCGGAAAAATGCTAAACATAAAAAACGTCAGTCAAGTCAACACACGAAGGGTCCGTACCATCGTATAAGAAATAACACTTTTTAATATTTTTTTTAATTTTCATGGCGGCCATTTTTCAGTAATTTTATTATGTGTTTATAGCGGCAATAGAAATACACATTCTGTGAAAATTTCAACTCTCTACCTATTACGGTTCACGCTAACAGACAGATGTACAGACGGACGAACCTTTAAACTGGTCTAATCTAATCACTATACAAATCATGCGCGCATGATATAGGTGTATTCTGGCTGCATTTCCGCGCTGGACAGCCAAGCTGATCCTTTGCGCAAAAAATGAGCCAGCCCTTTTTAATAAGTTGTTTCTAAATTAACTTCATAGATTTTTGCCACAAAGATATTTTGTCTTGAAGTTAATAATTTATTATATTATACTACTCAACTTAGGCACGTACCTATAATTAAAGTATTTGTTTAAGTATAGGTAGCATTTAAAACAAGTTAAATGGGTATTTTATAATATGGCCCATATCGAAACAAGTTTCCTTATTATTTGGGCAAAAAATGGCAAACTCTTACATAACCCAATGTCATGTGTGTGCCTTTGCAATAAGTAATTGTAGGACATTCCCATTTCGAAAAAAAAAAAAATTAATCTGTATTCCGATATTTAGTTTAGGAGAAATATTTGGAAGAAATATTACTTATTTTATTTAGGTACCTACTTATTTTATAAATACGAAAGTGTGTCTGTATTTCTGGCTGTGACGCGAGTTATGTAACCGCGAGTTTTAATGTTGGCGTACATTTATATTCATGAACTTCTTTCTCCTCTTTCACTTAACATCCCACTCAACACAATAGCAAAAAAAATTTTTTCGAGACCCCCACTTTTTATGTAACATCCGTTAGGTCACTTTCTTATGAAATATAGCCTATGTCACCTGGACCTTTATGACGAATCAATTAGCACCTCATTCATCAAAATCGGCCCAGTAGTTTAGGTGCTACGTTGGAACACACAGAATCTGGATACAAACATACATACATACGAGTTCATACATAGACTGATAAAATCATAACCCTTCCTTTTGGCTTTGCCGTAGTCGGGTAAAAACAGGAAATATATTCGGGCTGTGATAGCCTAGTGGTTAGAACGTGCGCCTCCTTATCGGAGGTCGGGGGTTCGATCCCGGGCACGCACCACTAACTTTTCAGTTATGTGCGTTTTAAGCAATTAAATATCACTTGCTTTAACGGTGAAAGAAAACATCGTGAGGAAACCTGCATGCCTGAGTGTTTTCCATGTTCTCAAAGGTGTGTGAAGTCTGAATCCGCATTGGGCCAGCGTGGCAGACTATGGCCTGAACCCTTCTCATTCTGAGAGGAGACCCGTACTCAGTAGTGGGGCGGAAATGGGTTGATCATGATGATATTCTGGAGTATCCCAAGAACTCCGGCAAGTTTGGTGACCTTACCCCCACAGGTGGCTGTCTATTATCACGTGTAGACTGTACAGGTCACGTGTCCATCGTTTTCGGTATAATCGTTGTAATTACGTAATGCATATTATGTTCGGGCGGCCTTGACTTTGGTTTAGTCGAGTTTGTGCGGAAATCTGGTTTTTACATAAATATTACTAAGATTCATATAAATGAGCATTTTAACATTAGTAAGATAATAATTATTCTCGGTTCGCTGTTCTTTGCTTTGATTCAAACAATTTCATCATCTTTATCATGATGATGAAATTGATGATTGAATGATGATGATATCGTCCATACTTTGTGCTATTGGGCACGAGTCTCATCTAAGGCTGAGATCTATAGATCGCACTTTAACTTCGCTCAGAATTAAGACACTGTTAAAACGAGACAGCGTTATACCGCTGGCATAGTCTGTCTCGTTTTAACTGAAACTTAAGTCTAAGCAAAGTCAAAGTGCGCTCTATAGATTTCAACCTAAGTATGAGAAAGGTTTTGGCCATAGTCTAAACTACGAATGGGTAATGAGTTGCTTAACAGCTTTGATAGTTCCAATAAGTTAAGTAAATGATTTTGGGAAATGGTGATAGTAAAAAGAATACCCGGCTGAGTTTGTTGTGGGCTCAGACCTGGGAGCGTTTGAAACCCTCGTAGCTTTAGTTTTAAGTTTACTCTCTTAATTCTACTCTACTTGTCTGTGAAAGTCCCGTCAAAATCGGTTCAGCCGTTCCGAAGATTAGCCCGTTCAAAGAGACAGACAGACAGACAAAAATTTCAAAAAGTGAGATTCAGTTATGGTATCGTTTAAATAACCATAATATGTGCTTAATATGAGGTAGTTATTTCGAAATTACAGATAGACACTTCAATTTTATTTATTACTAGCTGATACCCGCGACTTCGTTCGCGTGGATGTAGGTTTTTTAAAATTCCCGTGGGAACTCTTTGATTTTCCGGGATAAAAAGTAGCCTATGTGCTAATCCAGGGTATAATCTATCTCCATTCTAAATTTCAGCCCAATCTGTCCAGTAGTTTTTGCGTGAAGGAGTAACAAACATACACACACACACACACACACACATACAAACTTTCTCCTTTATAATATTATAGTGTGATGTGATGTGATTAGTATATTTATTAGTATAGAAGATAGATTAGTATAGAAGTATAGATAGAAGCTTAGTGTCAGCATTCAGCACTACAAATATCGATTACACCCAAAGAAATC
This sequence comes from Maniola jurtina, assembly GCF_905333055.1. NCBI lineage: Eukaryota > Metazoa > Arthropoda > Insecta > Lepidoptera > Nymphalidae > Maniola > Maniola jurtina. The sequence goes on from NC_060051.1 coordinate 2,915,665, forward strand.
AATCCATAAAGACAACACACGAACCTATTGCGTAAAAAAACATATTTTATTCATTCAGTGTTAGTCGATACTCGTGCATTGCCCAACACGATTTTCCCGGAATAGGAAAAATTGACGCACGTGACGTGAGCTATCATCCGTTTAATTGGGTCAGTCGAATGGAAAGAATTGTCACGTTTGAGTAGGGTTTACATTTATATGGGACTTACCAGGTTTGTCCCATCTTCCCATTAATAGACTCTTGGACTGTAGTAATAAAATGCTGTGATGTTTTGTATAGCGGTAGTTTATGGGGGTTACAATACAATTATCATACATACATTTATTTATTATTTTTATTTTAAAAACAAATATACATTTAAAAAATTACAATGGTAAGATGACCCCGGTGCATCATAAACCTGCTCTGGTTTATCTTTGCACCGGCATTCCTTGTGTTGACTCATAAATATATGTACATACCTCCACTACATTTACACTAAAATCTAACTAATAATAATAACTACCTGCTTAAGAACCCTAATTCTAATCACAGAATACTAAAAGTTTGTCTAATCTTTACTAATTTTGGTACTTACGAGTACCTACATATAACTATTATTTACTTAATACTCTATAAACATGAAATACTATTTAATATTATGTATGTGGTTTATGTCTATGTAGTTTCAAAATAACATAATATTATGCAAAACTACTACAACCAGAAAAAAAATCACATTACAATCAAAATCATGATTTTTATTTATTTTTAACCTAATTAATCATTAACGTCACGCTGTATCTGAGTTGAATCTATCTGTCGTTGAGACCGACGAAACGTCACATAGGTTTGTGTGACAGAGACAACGCTCTACGAAGCTGAAATCTCTTTCTAAAGTTCAATATACAATATTTCCTGCGGGGCTCTTTACTGAAACGTAGATATTTTGGTTGTTTATTGAAAATCACAATTATTGGAGTTTGTCATAGGTATTGATTCTGTCCTCGGAAATTTTGGTGAAATGGTATCCCTATATTTGATTACAAAATTAAAGACATTGTATATTTATACCTACGGATACTAGACTGATACATATTATTATGATGAAATGTTATATTTTGACTTTTCCAACGTTTGATCGACTATTGTCTGACCTTGGTTTGGTAGTAATGTGACCTAGTTGCGACAACATAGTATTTCAAAAGAGTTGGTTAAGCAATGTTGACGAAAGATGGTAATTTTATATGTTACAATAGGAATAAACTTCTACAACCTGAGTTGCCTGCACTTTAATATGAAGAGCGTAAACAGGTGATTAGGAGGACTCATGATGCCATAGACTTTATCCGTGTGAATTTAGTTTTTGAAAATCTTGAAACTCTTTTTTCCGGGACAAAAATGTCCTTCCTGGGACGCAAGCTATCTTCTATACCTTTCGCCACAATAATTGGTTAAGCGGAGGGGCTGTAAAAACTAGCAGAAAAACATACAGATGGACAGACATACTTTCACATTTTTTATATTAGTATGGATTAGTAAATGGATCTAAGATACTACAAATTCATCACAAATTCTCCAAATTCATAGGGCCTTGAAAGAAAAAACAGTTTGTGAAGATTTTCCGTCGACCATGTACCTACCAAGGTACCTACCTATTTACTGAACTATAATATTATCTACCTTCAATCAATCAATTTCAAAATATCATATAATATAGATATATAGAACATTCGATATAGACCAAGAATACAGTATATTACATAAGTACGTGATAATATGATTGTAATTCGGTATGTTATGTCACGGAACAATAGATGGTGATAAGATGGGAATTTTATCGGCGAATCACTGCGATAACACTAACTTATAACGAACAAGGTGGAATATGATTGAGAACGTGATATGGAAAGGGAGACGGTCGTATTCGTCATGATAAAACTATTTTCATATAGGTACTTATAGGTACACAAGTGAAACCTAATACAAGTGTAAATTAAAAATTTATAACACCCCCGACAAGTGAAGGTTACAGTAACTATAAAAGAACTGATAACTTTCAAACGATTGAACCAATTTTCTTGGATTATAGCTAAGAACACTTTCGATCAAACCACCTTTCAAGCAAAAAAAACTAAATTAAAATCGGTTCATTAGTTTAGGAGCTACAGATGCCACAGACACACAGATACACACGTCGAACTTATAACACCCCTTTTTTGGGTCGGGGGTTAAAAATGTCTTTATAGGACAAATCAAATTGAATTTCTTTCTTAAAATATTAAGTTACTTAATTGTGTTTAATATTTATTTATTTTTATTCATATACCTACTAATAACATAATAAAGTCAAAGTCAAAATCATTTATTCAAACTAGGTACAATTGTGCTCCTTTTGTAGGTCGAAATTGTTTTTGTACGATTAGTGGTGATAATCAATTACGCAACTTAAAACTACTAGGGTTCCATTACAAAAATATATTACCTATCCCTAAAGAGATTAAATAGGGGATGAAAGTTTGGCTGAAAGTCTGCCAATTTTCAAGTATGCGTGAAAATTGGTATTTGGACTTCCGTACGATGCCCTGTAGAAACCGATAAGGAACATAGGTTTAATAAAAACTGCCATACCCCTTCCAAGTTAGCCCGCTTCCATCTTCCACTGCATCATCACTTACCACCAGGTAAAATCGCATTCAAGGGGTAACTTGGAACTGTTTGATGAAGTTACGTAAACCGAAACTTACCTATTAGTTACGCGCTACCAATGTATTTATAGAATTACCCTACGCAATACGTATCTATGTTGTTATTTAATTAAACACTACAAGTTAATTCTATGGCTTAGAATAAACATTACATGTTACGGAAACCTTTTTCTAATGCTAAGTAATTCGTTTACGTCATAACCGACCTAGGCCAATAGAATGAGGGTTATTATAACATAATAATAATATTATTGTTGGAAAATGTTCATTTCATTTTTTAAACAAGCAAAAAGTTATTATAATATGCTCTATTGTCAGAGAGAACTAGAGTGAGGGAACTCTCGGTTTAATCCTGAATCGACGATTTATGTCAAACTAGCTGATGCCCGCAGCTTCGCCCGCGTGGATTTAGGGTCTGAAATCCCGTGGGAATTTTTGATTTCCCCGGGTTGCAACGTGGTTCTGTACCACGTAAAAACATTTAAACGGATGATCCTTTAAAAATTCCGAGGGTTAGGAATGCAATTCCTTACAGCATCAGGGTTGAGGAGTTGGGTCCTCGAGGTCAACGACAAAGTCTTTACTTGGTACAGATACCTTCAATATCAATCAATTTATAACCGACAGTTTCTAAATCCCATCAAATCGGTTAAAAAAGTAGCCTATGTTACGCCCCAATCCTCTACTTGTCTGTGAAAACCCCGTCAAAACCGGTTCAGCCGTTCCAAAGATTAGCCTTTTCAAACAGACAGACAGACAGACAGACAGACAGACAGACAGACAAAAATTTTAAAAACGTGTGATTCAGTGTTGGTATCGTTCAAATAACCATATGAGCTTAATATGAGGTAGTTATTTCGAAATTACAGACAGACACTCCAATTTTATTTATTAGTATAGAGTATAGATTAGGCTATGGTGACGTAAAATCTATAGGGCTACTTTAGTTCTACCTGCGTCAAATGTACTAATATTTGACGCCTGCTAGTAATGTCGAAGCCTCGACGTTTTATTACAAGTTTCCTTTGTCGTGAACTTGCTAGTGGACAAATCCATCTACCCAATCCATGCTAATACCATAAATGCGAAAGTTATAATCTCTCTGTCTGTCTTTCTGCTACCATCCGTTTAGCCAATCTTGACGAAGGACTTCGTCTGTGGTGGCGTTTGCTGGCGCGCGTGCGGTGCTTTTTTGGAGTGTTTTTTTTGTGAGAAGTGGCCGGTTTTTGTGTTCTGCTGGTGTTTATTGGTGGTGGAACTGACTGGGAAGCGCTCTAAAGAGGCGCCGCGTGTATGTCGGCGAGCGCCGGCACAGACGAAGTCCATATTTATACATATAGTTTCCCTAACTTGTAAATAACTACAAACTTGACATTGGCTAATCAGTGTAAAGCCAGACGAGAGAGAAAATCTTGACGAAAGGTACAGAGTTAGCTTACATCAAGGAGACGGATTTAGGCTTCTTTTTATCCCGAAAAATGAAACGAATTCCGACGGGATTTGTATAAAAACTAAATTCACACGAACCCGCGGGTATCACCTAGTAGTATAAAATCACAATAATATAAGTAACCTACCTACATTATACAATAAAGAAGGCACTTGTAGGTAATTGGGGATACGCGTGACCAGCAGCACCTAGTTGCACCTACTCGACTAAGAGCCAGCGTGTGCCAAACCTTTGTTATTTTATAAAAGCTATCCCTAACACAGGAAGGAACGATAAGGCGACTATGAAGTTTTGAATCGTGGTGACTTTAAAAAGTTTTACGTCAAAATTTAGTCTATTTCTTTTTTCTTCGGAATAGTATGATGTCAATCATGTCATGCATTGCCAGAAATTTAGTATTGTAGCAACAGCTTGCTAGAAAACCTTAAAACTTCTAAACTTGAATAGCGTCTGGCATTAGTGTCGTGCATGACGTAATTTCTAACACTATTCCAAGAAATTGAAAAAAAAATTAGACTTTATACTTTGACGCTAGATTTGTACACCTTTATTACCTGTTATCTTCAAAGCCACCACGATGTTTCATAATCGCTGATCGCTCCTATCTGTGTTGGGGACAACATGCCGAGAAACGTTTTTTTAAAAAGCTTTTATAAAATAACGAGGATCTGGCACACGCTGGCTCTCTACCATTGCTAGAAACTTGCTAGAACAAAACGTGACAGCTAAGGTCTCGTGATCAGTCTCTGACGTATTAATCTAGTTAGCATGTAATTGGCAGTTACTGGGTCTTGCGTTTTACTTTTATAGGTGCGAGTGAAACATATACAAGTGTAAATTAAAAATTTTCAACACCCCCGACAAATCATTTTCAAATAAATAATTATGTATATCTAGGCAACGTCCATCTTGACAGCTTGACATTTGTCAATTGACACTTGAATATTATGAACCTAAGGGTTATCTAACCTTCTTTTCTACAAGAAAACTAGAAAAGAGCTGATAACTTTTAAACGGCTGAACCGATTTTCTTGGATTATAGCTAAGAACACTCTCGATCAAGCCACCTTTCAAACAAATAAAAGTAAATTAAAATCGGTTCATTCGTTTAGGCGCTACGATGCCACAGACAGATACACAGATACACAGACACACAGATACACACGTCAAACTTATAACACCCCTCTTTTTGGGTCGGGGGTTAAAAAGTATATATAAAACGTATATGCAATATGACATAAAACGCCAAAAACGCAAAATACTAAAATTAAACTGTGGCGTTTTGCGGTAGCGCCTTTTGATTTTTAAATGTTGGATTTGGAAGATGATGTAATGTTGATAATTAATTACGTAAACTTAAAACTAAAGTTACGAGGGTTCCAAACGCGCCTAGGTCTGAGAAGAGCCCACAACGAACTCAGTCGTAATAAATAAAACTATGTTCTTTTGAAATATTACCTCCGCAAAAATCAAAATACCATTGATGTAGAAGGAATACTCGTAGTGCAAAATACCAAACAAGTATAACGCCAAACGGTTCGTCTCTGTGGAATTAGCCGCCACCCGGACCCGTGACTGAATTTCACTCAGAAGGACACTATTATAATTTACCTAAGGGAAATTCATACAGACAAATGATAGTAGCTCTATACTAAATTTTGTCAAAAAATCTTTATTCTTTATAAGTATAGTAAATTGTTTTCATACAAAACAGGTAGGTTAGACATGTGGTACCGGGGTTATCTAGGCTTGAAATTCAAGCCTAGGTAACCCCGGTACCACATATCTAAGTACCAAGTTATCATAATGCCAAAGACGATAGTATTATAACAACTCTAGAACAATCCACAAAGAAAGTTATTTGACAAAAATAACCTTTATACCTCCCACATAAAATACTTAAAAGAAAAGTTCCAAAGTTAAATTGGTCTACCATAGGTACAATGGAAGATACTTAAATGCATATCTATATTTCAATACTATTTAGATAAAATTAATAGATAAAATCACTCTCTTAGGTCCTTGGTATTTGAACCTGAAGCTTTTGGGATCCCATGATCTCCGAAGGTTCTGCGTGAACAGACCAATTATTGGACATACATTAAACTCTGATTTCAAACTACCAGGGTGTCATAGCTTCATGGGCCATAGCAACCACCAAACACACATACAAAATTTACAAACAAAAATAGCCTTTATTCCACCCACATAAAGTGCTGAAAAGAAAAGTTGGAAAGTTCCTGAAACTTGTGTGGAAGTAGAAGATTGAGAAACAGTGCAACGTGACCCGCCTATCACGAGGCGGGAACGAAACGTGAGCGGCGGTTTTCGAGAGCTTATGTAACGATAGTGATGGAAATATGTCGATAAACCGGGAATCCCGGAAAATTGTGCGTTATCAGACTATGTAATAAAGAAAATATGTGTGATGATGTCTTAGAAAAATTGCAGGATTTTTTTGCATAATTCAGGGTTCCGTAATAAATGAAAACTCATAGTCTAAACCATAATTGAAATAAAGAAAAATTGTTTTTTTGGATTTATATATAAACTATAGAGCTTCTGTAGGCACCGGAACAAGTTAATCATTTAAAACCTCGAAAATCATCCACATTTTTATTCTTATTATGGTACAATACTGTTTTCTGGGATCCTGCCTGCACTTAATATGTTAAAAAAGAGAGTGCGTGGAGACGCGGGATTATTGTATACATACCTTTATATAGTAAAACAACCACCTAATAATATATCGCACGTTTTTTACCTTTTAGACTTAGTAGTAGGTACAATGAAAAATAAATAATTTATTGCTCAGATGTCATAAAAGGTTTTACATTTTATGATCAATCAATATAATTATTTAACACGTGATGAATGATAATAAATAATTAATTATGTAATTGGTTTTAATACACATATTAATTGCTATATTGATGGTTTATTCATATTTTATAATCACGTGAAACGCTATTAGGTGTAATTATTATTATTACAGGAAAAAGGAGTGCGTCAGACATGAATGTGCGCTTTACATTTTTTATATTTCGCTCGTTTCCTATTAGTGACGTTTATTGAAAAAGAATATTGGAAAAGTTAATAATGCTGTCCATTTTTTACATAAATATACTAGAGTATTCGCCTCTTTTTCCTACGAACTGGTAAGCGGACGCCAACCACCGAAAACTAAAATTTTTTGGGGCATTTCCTAATTTCATTATTATTTCCTTGGTATTATCAAAATGGTTGATTGATTTTAAAAAATGAGGTGCTATTCAATTTGTTTTGGTCGTCGAAGCGTCGCGTCGGCAAGGAATGATTTTTGAAAAAAAATAGTAGTAGTTTTGTAAAAAAAAAGAAAATAAGGTGTTTTTTTTTGGCTGGGACGCCGTTGAATAGGTTTTTTTAAAAATCTTTATGAGGTTTCTTTTCCAGTTTTTCGAGAAAAAATGTGCTTGAAACGTTTAACAGTCAACAGTTTTCACTTTAGCATGTCCCCGGCTGAGATACTAAGATAGCACTGCAGTTTAGTTATGAAACTTCAAAAAATAAAAAGTATTATTTTTTGTATAATGGTACGGAGCCCTTCGTGCGTAATTCGGACTCGCACTTAACTGTTTTTTTTACTATACACAATTAGTTCTAGAGTCCAGGCAGACGAAGTCGCGATCAAGTACTAACTCATCACTGTATGTTGTGTAACATACGACCGATATTCGTAACCGGCTATGAATTTTATCAGTAAACTTTATCTACGCAGTAAATGATGTAATTGTAGGTTAAATAAACTAGATAACATTCACCTATATACCTAACATTTTCTAGACCAAGTGAAATAGGTTACAAGAGTTAATTAAAACATGGAATACTTGATATCATACATAAAGCAAAATGGATTTTACAAGTCAAGTTTTTTTAAACTGTGAACTAAATTTCTGCTTTTAAATCTTGTAGAGATGAATACTGCCTTGTGCAACTCACTTTGTTTTTATATTATGTCGTATCTCAATAAAAAACCAGCAAAGTGCGAGTCAGACTTGCTCACCGAGGGTTCCGTTCTCGGGTTTTCTGACATTTTGCACGATAAATCAAAAACTATTATGCACAAAAATTAATAAAAATCTGTTTTAAAATGTACCGGTAAAGCCCTTTCGCTATATAGTAATCACATTTTAATTTTTTTAAATCGTGTGACCACAAATTCACGGTTTTCAGATTTATTCCTGTACTTGTGCTATAAGACCTACCTACCTGCTAAATTTCATGATTCTAGATCAACAGGAAGTACCCTATAGGTTTTCTTGACAGACACGACAGACGGACGGACAGACAACAAAGTGATCCTATATGTAAGGTTATTTTTAAAAATTGATTTGAGTTGTCAAAAATAATATAAAATTATTAATTTATCTAATGCAGGCAGTTTGATAAAATCGATATTTTGCTCATTCGATGTCATACAATCTGTTGCTAGGAGGCCAACAAGATTGAACTTGCATAAATACGGGTGTTTCGAAGGTTTTAGTTTAGTCTCCTTCCGAGATTCGGGGCGATATCGCATATTTTCGGTATTTGGATTGTGAACTGAATAATTAGATGTTGTGATAGCAATCACGCTCTAATTAAATTATTTATTTTGGCATTAGTTTGTTTAGATTAAAACTCTCGGATAACCTTACACATTAAACTTGTGTTTTTTGTGTTGGTTTTGGAGAGTACATTCCAATAATTCGATAAAAATAATTAAATAATACCTGCTTTTCTGAGTGACGCCAATAATTCAGAAGTGGGATGTGTCTCACGTTGTCTTAATTTCGCTTTGGTATCTTTTTTTAAACAACCCACATTTGATTAAAATTTTAATTGAGTTTGATTTGGTGATTAAAATTTTTAGTTTTTTTTTAAGAATTTAGTCTTTTGTGAAGTGGAAAGTAATTTGCAATAAGTGGTTCAGATTTTGTATACATCGAATGAGAAGTTAGTCGTTTGGATTTATTGTTGACTTGATATTAAAACTGAGAGTTCGGCAGTTCAAGGGTAGGTTTTAATGATTTGACGGAGGGCAGGATAGCCCATGATTTGGATTTGACTTAGGGCAAGGAAGCCCGCGACTGACATGACAAGATTGATTAGAAACACGAGGACGTGTTAAATTCAGGACGGCCGAACTGTAAGGTTATTTTTAAAAATTGATTTGAGTTGTCAAAAATAATATAAAATTATTAATTTATCTAATGCAGGTAGTTTGATAAAATCGATATTTTGCTCATTCGATGTCATACAATCTGTTGCTAGGAGGCCAACAAGATTGAACTTGCATAAATACGGGTGTTTCGAAGGTTTTAGTTTAGTCTCCTTCCGAGATTCGGGGCAATATCGCATATTTTCGGTATTTGGATTGTGAACTGAATAATTAGATGTTGTGATAGCAATCACGCTCTAATTAAATTATTTATTTTGGCATTAGTTTGTTTAGATTAAAACTCTCGGATAACCTTACACATTAAACTTGTGTTTTTTGTGTTGGTTTTGGAGAGTACATTCCAATAATTCGATAAAAATAATTAAATAATACCTGCTTTTCTGAGTGACGCCAATATATAAGGGTTCCGTTTTTCCTTTTGAAATACGGAACCATAAAAAAGTAAATTGAAAAAATCCGGAAAAAACATCGACCCAGTCCCATCCCTGATACATAACAATCGAAAATACAAATAAAGAAACTGAAAAGGATTGTGAAAAGGAAACTTTCTTTCGAGAAAAAAATCTTTGAAATTTTTCCATCAGTACCAGCGTTGGGTTTCAGTTCAGAAACTGACTGACATGTGCCCGGCCAATCACGTGGCCGCTCAAAATGTATTTTTTGTGTAGTTCTTCTAAAGTCTTCGACGTACTTTTTTTTGGTTTTACGTACTTTCTATTGTATTACTTTGCTTACTTGTTTTCTCGCTTTCGAATAATGGAAAATAGAATGGTAGCTATAAAATTATTTCGAAACAAAAGAATCTTTTATATGTATAAGTACTTGTTAGATTTGAAGTAAATGTACCTACTTGTTATTGCGAAATTATTTAAATCGGAAGTTAATTGGACAGATTCTCACTCGATTTATTATTTATATTATCAGTATATTAGCCTCGGTAGTTCAAAGGTTGAGGAGCGGCCTAAATTCCGAAAGGTCGGCGGTTCAAACCCCTCCCGTTGCACTATTGTCGTACCCACTTCTGGCACAAGCTTTACGCTATTGGAGGGAAAGGGGAGTATTAGTCATGATAAGCATCATGGCCAACATTCTTTTTAAAATAAATAATAGATTTTAAAATAAATAGATCTTTTATTTATTTATTTTAAAAAGAATTTAAAATAAATAAATAAAAGATCTATGCAGTGATAAGGCTGCCAAATTATACCTTCTATCTAACTTGCTATGATATTTTTTTTTTTCTTAAACCTTATCACCGAAATTTGCAAAACGAAAAATCTTTTACACTGAAAAAATATTTACACTTATCAGGAATGAGGTAGGAAATTATTATATTACACTAGAAGATGCCGGGATAAAAAGTAGCCTATGTGCTTGCTAATCCAGGATATTATATTCTATCTTCATTCCAAATTTCAGCCAAATCCATTCAGTAGTTATTGCGCACACACACACACACACACACACATACAAACTTTCGCCTTTATAATATTAGTGTGATTGTGGAAATATCCATTCACAAAACAAAAAAAAAATAACGAGCTTTTAAATAGCTTCACAATATTTATGTTCAAAAATAATGTGAAGAGGAAAAATGATAATTAAGTAGGTACCTATTTAGTATCAAAATAAGGAAAATAAAGTAATAAATTAATATTAATCAATTTTCCTCTGATGATTAATAATAAATAATAACAAACCCCGATACATATAAATAATTGTCTCTCTTTTCGTCGCATTACTCATTGCTGAAGATAGTGATTCCTTACCTTTTTTTAATTTTAGCCAAACTTAGTCGAATAATCTAAATAATGTATATGTAATATGTATGGGAAAAGGTAAGTGACTGACTGATCTCTCAACGCACCGTTCAATCTACTGGACGGATCGTACAGTTTGGCATGCAGATAACTATTCTGACGTAAAATTCCGCTATGAAAGGATTTTTGAAAATTTAACCCATAAGGGCTAACCCCTTTGGGTTTGAAATTTATGAAGTCCACGCGAATGAACTTGCGGGTATCAGCAAGTATTACATAATTATGTAATAATTTTGAAGATCCGCAATGAAGAGATTCGTAGGAGATAAAAAAATCACAACCTACATGCCAAAGTTACGGATATATGGCAACTTGAAAGCAAAAAGATAATCCTCTTCATTCCCGATCCCGTGGGAAACTAAAAATCCTTAGTTACTCCTTGTTTCATTATAAAAGGAACCTCTGCGAAATTTCAGTTTTAGGCGTAATAAGTTTGTATGGAAAAGCGCGTAAGAAGTGTACCCTTAACTGCGATCGATCTCACATGGTGGTAAGTGATGATGCAGTCTAAGATGGAAGCCAGTTAACTTGGCAAGAGTATAGAAGTTATTTTTACTTAGCCCACACCCCTTATCGGTTTCTACATTGCAAAATACCGAAATGCTAATTCACTTGGCGGCATAGCAGGCTTTGCTGGTAGCTAACTAGCCACGGCCGTACCTAGTCTTCCACCAGACTAGACCAGAGACAATATAGAAATTATAAACTCCCGACAAGCCTCTGTCGGGAATCGAACCCGGTACCTCTCGCTTATAAGATGCTCTCAGTACTGTGCCAAGGAGGTCATCTAAGTTTACGGGCTGTGCAACTCGTACAACTTGACTAAATTAATTTTTTACAACTTAAATTATTCATTCCTTCATTCATTGTCCAGCCAGTGCCATACTAACTCTGATTTTCGTTTGAAAGTGTTTGAAATAGTCCTTCTGTGACTATAGTGCGCGACAGGTTGAGATGGCAACTGGGGTCCGCATAGTCCCCGCGCTAACCCGGTGCGGGTGACGTGCGGGTGTGCGGGGCGTTCCCCCACCTTTTTTTTTCTCTCGTCTGGCTTTACAAAGATTAGCCAATGTCAACTTTGTAGTTATTTGTAACAAGTTAGTTAAACTATACAAGTATGGACCCCGTCTGTGCCGGCGCTCGCCAACACACGCACGGCACCCCCTTAGAGCGCTTTCCAGTCAGATTTAACAAAAAAAAAACACTCCAAAAAGGCAGAGCATGACCGCCAGTTAACACCAACACAGACGAAGTCCCTTCCCCCACCTTGTCATTGCATAAAAAGTATGACGTATCTACTTAATTAAATAAACGTATTCTTATAATCCCAAAGTCCAAACACTATGACGTCATGAATGTATAATCCGAAAGTCCAAATGGTGACGATAAAATCATTATGGGTTTAAGTACCTACTTATGTTTTCAACGAAATATAGTGACGTGTCATAATCACGCCTCTGTTTCCTATGGTTATCGATGAATATTGCGTCAAGCTAGTGACGTAGCTTGCTCATGCCAACCGGTCCGGACCTCAGCACTCTTAGGGCCTGCACACAAAGACTTTTTTATAGAGAGTAGCGTTTGACTGAAATCTTTTTTTTTTTAGATTTGTATTATAAGAGTCATTATTTGTAATATTATGTTTATGTGTTGGTTCAACGAATAAATTTTATTCTATTCTATTCTATTCTAAACCAGACCTGATGGCAAAAAATGCGCAGCGTGTTTGCCTAGAAAATACCTATTCATTCTAGACGTCTTGAAGGAAGTTGTCACACTATCACATCACACTAATATTATAAAGGCGAAAGTTTGTGTGTATAATATGTGTATGTGTGTATGTTTGTTACTCCTTCACGCAAAAACTACTGGACGGAGTTGGCTGAAATTTGGAACATATAGATAATATCCTGGATTAGCACATAGGCTACTTTTTATCCCAGAAAATCAAAGAGTTCCCACGGGATTTCAAAAATACTAAATCCACGCGGACGAAGGCGCGGGCATCGGGTAGTATTAAATTAAAATAGAGTGGAAACCTATCGTGTCAATTAGATATTTTATTTGCAATATATTTTGAACTTTTGAAAAATACAGGATTTGAAATTTTTTTTCGCCTTTTTTTCTGTGGTGCCTTATCAGTAATCATTATTACTATCATCTGTCTTTGTTACACTCTGTAGGTACACCACGCCGTCTGCGCAGGCCCTAAGCGTACAATAATGCAAAGTCCGGGAAAATATGACGGCTTTATTACTACGTGAGATGGTTTCTAATTAAAATTAACGTGTGTCGTAGTACATAATATGTATTATTATGGTTGTCGGATACTTGTGTGTGTTTTGTGGTATTAGTATCGGAAAATTTTTAATTGGATTACCTGTCGAACTCATAATTATAACTAATACTGAAACTAATACAACTCAACACGCAAAAGAACGATTAGTCCACGTTGTTTTGGAAGTCCAGACTCCAGGAGACCAGAAATCATAGTAATTAGTATTTTAAATTAGTAGATCTAATTGATTGATAGTCTGTATAATAATGTAAAAAAAAAGCACCTATACCTACTTAGAAAATAATTGAAATAATTTGGGAAAATAAATGGCTTATTATTATTATTATTATAGATCTAATTGATAAACAATTCTGGTAGAAACTAGGGAGGACATTCCAAACGAAAGCAGTAGGTACCTAGTTCATTCACCTGACGATTTAAAACACCTTGTAAAAGTTTATTTGAATATATATTTCTTTCTATTTCCTTAATAAAAAATAAATAAGCATCTAATTAACATCCTAAAACTATACATCCATACTATTAAATAAATGAATAAATCCTTTATTTCCAATCGTTAATTCAATGAATACAATAATTCATATAGGTATAGTTCAGTAGGTAGGTACAAGCATAATTATTTGTTTTAATTCAATAATATTATGACAGTATTATTCTCGTAGTTTACACAAAAATAGTTACAAATAAAGTAGGTAAGTACCTATCATCCATACTATTGCGCGAATAAATATGTTTTCTAAGCATTTTTTAAAGAAAACAACTTCTCTTTTTCGCCCATCGTTGGACATAGGCCTCTTCATGTACATGTGCGAACCCGGGGTATATCAGCTAGTTTCTCTATTTCTAGGTACATACTACATAGCTAGGTAGACATTTCGTGATAACATCCAAGGCCGCTTGCGGAATGTTTTGGCCTTGATGATAGTGTTAGCGTTGCGTAACATCTGGTCACACTTGGCAATATTATTATAGACTAAGGTCTAAGAGCCAGGACGTGCCAGACCTCCATCACACTAATATTATAAAGGAGATAGTTTGTATGTGTGTGTGTGTGTGTGTGTATGTTTGTTACTCCTTCACGCAAAAACTACTGGACGGATTGGGCTGAAATTTAGAATGGGGATAGATTATACCCTGGATTAGCACATAGGCTACTTTTATCCCGGAAAATCAAAGAGTTCCCACGGGAATCTTAAAAAACCTACATCCACGCGAACGAAGTCGCGGGCATCGGCTAGTTATTTTATAAAAGCTGCAAGTTTATCTGCGTGTTGTCCCCAGCACAGAGAGGAACGATCAGCGACTATGAAATTTGGATCAGGGCGGCTTCAGGAGACAAAAAATCCTGCCCTAGGAGGTTGCCACGACACTATGAAAACTATAGAGCGCACTTTGACTTTGTTTAGACTTTTTCAGTTAAAACGAGGCAGAGTTATGTCAGCGGTATAACGCTGTCTCGTTTTAACAGTGTCTTGTCAGTATCTTTAATTATAATTATAATACTTATAATTCTTCAAATACTGACTCAGACTTGGCATTACCATGCATGACGTGTTTTCTAATACTATTCCGAAGAAAAATATAAAAAAGACAGATTTTTTGCTTTGACGTAAGATTTTACACCTTTATTACCTGTTCCCTAAGCCACCATGATCCAAACTTCATAGTCGCTGATCATTCCTCCCTGTGCTGGGGACAATACGCAGAGAAACTTTTAGCTTTTGTAAAATAACGAAGGTCTGGTACACACTGGCTCTCGCTCTCTATTATGTAACACATAATAATGGCAGACGGTTTAGAGAAGTGCTACAAGTGGTCGTAAAATAGTGGTGAAAACAAAACACACTTAGTAGGTAACTATTATAATCATCATCATGATCAACCCATAGCGGCTCACTACGGAGCACGAGTCTCCTCTCAGAATGAGAAGGGGCTTTCTTTCTTTTCTTTCTTTCTTTCTTTTCTTTCTTTCTTTTTTTTCTAGTCTACCACACTGGCCAAGTGTGGACTACCAAACTTCACACACCTTTTGAGAATATATGAAAAGCTCTCAGGCATGCAGATTTCCTCTCGAGGTTTACAAGGTACAGCGAGTGATATTCATAATACGCGACAGGTCGAGATGGCAATCGCGGTGGGGACGCCCCACAGAACCACACAGCCTTCGTGTTAACCCGGTGCAGGATAGCGCGGGTGACGTGTGGGTGTGCGGGGCGTCCCCCTGCCTCATACCCCGATTGCCAACTCGACCTGTCGTGTACTATATGTAGCTCCGAAAGGTTAGATATGCGTGTCCAGGAACGAACCCTGGACTCTCTGACTAGGCCGATGGTATCAGCGCTTTTTATAATAAGAAAATGTACTTAACTAGAGGATGCCCGCGACTTCGTCCGCGTGCATTTAGATTTTTAAAGATCCCGTGGGAACTGTTCGATTTTCCGAGATAAAATGCCTTTTTCAATTACAGGGAAGTAAGCTACCTCGGTACCTTTCATACAAATCGGTTAAGAGTATGGGGTTTTAGGAATCCCGGAACTCTTTGATTTTCCGGGATAAAAAGTAGCCTATGTCCGTCCCCGGGATATAAGCTAACCCTTAAACTGTTGGGCCATGAAAAGGTAGCAGACAGAAAGACAGACAGACAGAAACACTTTCGCATTTATAATATTATATAAGTATGGATTAAGTATATTATCATCTAGGTACACTGAGGTAGTATTTATTAGTTCAGTGTCTAAGTAGGTAAGTTAGTCATTCAGTTTATTCTTTACTAGCTGATGCCCGCGACTTCGTTCGCGTGGATGTAGTTTTTTAAAAATCCCGTGGGAACTCTTTGATTTTCCGGGATAAAAAGTAGCCTATGTGCTAATCCAGAGCATAATCTATCTCCATTCTAAATTTCAGCCCAATCCGTCCAGTAGTTTTTGCGTGAAGGAGTAACAAACATACACACACACACACACACACACACACACACACACACACACATACAAACTTTCGGCTTTATAATATTAGTGTGATTTAATCTATAGGTACTAGTTCCGACCAATTAACACTAAAAATCGAAGGAAAATCCATTCAATATCTAGTTTACGAGATTAACGCAGTCAGACAAACTCGGAAGAATGACTTTGTCATTATTATTTAGGTAGTGATTTTTAATAAACCACCTGGTGATATGATGATGCAGGGGCATGGCTCTGCTGATTCTAATAGGCTGGTAACTGGTCACGGCCGAAGCCTCCTACTTACCAGAAAATACATTGTTTCCAAGTATTGCGCCATACCTACATCAGACTATCTAGAATTTAGTTTATCATGTACCTAACATATTAGATTATAGCGCGTGGTGCTTATTTATAGCATTGCTTTATTAATAGTTGCAACTTATTGCGTTGTTACGTCGCGTTTGAAATTTGAACGTTATTTCCACAGAGTATGGTTTATTTTTCTTTGCATTAAATATACGTGGCTTTTCAATGTAAACAAAAACAATGTGTTATAATATCGGCTGTTTTCGGGAAAAACACGATGACATAACAAAAAACTGATTGCAATCAGTACGATAAGCGGGAGGGAACATATTAGCCTAATGAATTAGGATTATGTCGGCCTATGTAAATGCCACGGCTTGCGAATTGAATTTGCGAAAAATCCTTTGAAGATTAGTTTTGACTTATCTTCTGTGTTTAACACTAAGCATATTACTTATGTAATATTCATACACCATTCATAGGTGAATGTATAGGGTTCCAAACACAATATCAACATTTGTTTCACCTGTATACAGTTTACAAATAAACTATTTTTTATATAGATGATGCACGACTTCGTCTGCGTGAAATTAGGTATTTAAAAAGTCATGGAATCTATTTCTACTTCCGGGATTAAAAGTAGCCTCTAAAACTTAGCAGTTCTTTAACTATATACTTACATGCAAAAAGTAGATCTATTGCTCAGTTACGGCTTGATTGAAGGATAAACTGATATACAAAACACTTTCGTATCACACTAATATTATAAAGGTGAAAGTTTGTGTGTATGTGTATGTGTGTGTGTGTGTGTGTGTGTATGTTTGTTACTCCTTCACGCAAAAACCACTGGACGGATTTGGCTGAAATTCAGAATGGAGATAGATAATATCCTGGATTAGCACATAGGCTACTTTTTATCCCGGAAAATCAAAGAGTTCCCACGGGATTTCGAAAACCCTAAATACACGCGGACTAATGTCGCGGGCGTCAGCTAGTTTATAGATAATTTAAAGTATTAATTACCCTTTGATGTTTGTATAAAAAGTGAAAACCTCCGAAAATCGGCGTACCGGCCAGCGAGCTGCCGTACGCAGAAAATAAAGGCCAAGTGACCTGTACAAGTTCACCGAATGCGTTCGCCGAGTGCATATGGCCAATGTACACTGGGGTCTTCATGTCTGCTCATAATTTGTCACACAACTAAAAAAGTGTGTAACATGTTGAATAACTCCTTTTTTTTGGAAGTTGGTTAAAAATCGCAATAGTGTAGGTATATAAATTCATAACATTGGCGAAAACAAAACACAATTAGTCATCTTTTGTTATCAGGACTTGTTTTTCAGAGAAACTTATACACTATAGATAGATAAAAATATGATTTATTTCTTATTATTTCCTATATTAATTGCTTCGCACCTGTGCTATCAGATAAAATCCTTGATTATCACAATATTGCGCGTTATGTTGTAACCGCAAAATATTGTGGCCATAATTGTGATGGCATAAAGATCAAAAGAACAAATAAGGTTTCAAATCTTGCAAAAAAAAAGCGCTCGTAGAAATTAATTGAGTGGAATTCCGCGCACATTAATTTACTAGATTCAGCTAGATTTGCCCTGAACTTACCTAAGTTGTAAATTGTAATCATCACATCACACTATCACACTAATATTATAAAGGCGAAAGTTTGTATGTGTGTGTGTGTGTGTGTGTGTGCGTAGGTTTGTTACTCTTTCACGCAATAACTACTGAATGGATTTAGCTGAAATTTGGAATGGAGATAGATAATATGCTGTATTAGCACATAGGCTACTTTCATCCCGGAAAATCGAAGAGTTCCTACGGGATTTTAAAAAACCGAAATCCATGCGGGCGAAGCCGCGGGCATCTTCTAGTAATATTGTAAAAGGAAAAGCTGACTGACTGATCCACTCGTATCAACGCACAGCTCAATTAATTACTGGACGGATAGGGCCGAAATTTGAAAAAAAATCAAAAATCCCAAAAATCCTTTCTTAGTGGGTGTCTACGTCATAATAGCTATCTGCATACCTTTCAGCCCGATCCATCCAGTTACGATTAGTTCGAACTGTGCGATAGATTAGTCAGTCAGCCATCATGACGGCTTCCCTGGCGCACTGGTAAACGCTGTGGTCTTATTAATGGGGGGTCCCGGGTTCGATTCCTGGCAGGGGTTTGGAATTCTATAATTTCTCTGGTCTGGTCTGGCGGGAGGCTTCTGCCGTAGCTAGTTACCATCCTACCGGCAAAGCCGTACCGGCAAGCGATTTGGCGTTCCGGTACGATGCCGTGTGCAAACCAAAGAGGTATGGGTCTAATAACAATTGCCCTCCCAGGTTAGCCCGTTTCCATCTTAGACTGCATCATCTCTTACCACCAGGTGAGATTGCAGTCAAGGGCTAACTTGTATCTGAATAAAGCATATATCCGTTTTATATATTTATTTAGATAAACAGGAACTTACTTATTCTTACCTAATTATTAATTTAAAATTCTATTGAAATTTGTTTTAATACTTTTCTTTTCTAAGTTTCACAAAATAATCCAATTGATAGGCAACAGAGTCCATAGAGGTAAATAACTCGATGATATACGTAATACATAACTACAATATTATTTGCGATATTGTTGTGAGTTTGTCAACAAGTTTATCTATCTTTTCCAAGGATATTATATTATGTAAATTGTGTTTTCCAGTTATATTATTTTTGGTATTGCGTTTTTATTATATAGAGTACTGTTATCGCTACTATCATTTTGTTTTGCGCATTTGTAGGTACGCATTATTTTGACATTATAGTAAACATTTTATTCACAATATCATTCAGTGTCTGGATGATAGTTTGCTAACACTATGAGTACAAGAATATTTTTTGTAAAACTAAAGAAAAAAATTGCACTCGCTTCGCTTGCCAATTTGTGAAAAAAATTAAAGGCGTTCTCGAAAATTATTCAATAGTCACAGATCTTGATAGAGTCGATGATAAAGGACCTTTAGATCCTGACCTGTACCTTAAATACATAAATACCCAAATTCTGAATTCTTTAACTATAGGTGAAAAGACAATAAACTTTATAACAAATAAATAATAATTAATCAATCTTCAATCTGTAATCAATTCCATGATAAAGCAATCTAAATAACCTAAACTAATCCATACTTAATGTTAGTGTCTGTCTGTCTGCTGACTTTTCACGGCCCATTCGTTTTAACCGATTTCGATGTAAGTAGGGGAAATAATAGGTTAATTTTTATCTCGGAAAATCAAAGAGTTTCCGCAAGATAAAAATACAATAGGTAACTTACGCGGTGTAGGTCACGGGTATTATCTATTTGGTACATCTCAGCTAGCATCCCAGAAACGGATATAGGCTACTTTTTATCCTGGAAAACCAAAGAGTTCCCAAAGACATTTTAAGAAACTGAAACTTACGCGACGAAGTCATCATGTCACAGGTATTATAGTTTAATAGTTAATAATACTTATACTAACTCATATTCGCAATGAAGATGATTGAATTGAATTGAATTGAATTATTTAGTGAATATTGATGCCAATGCCATGCTAGAATTTTCGAAATAATTTCCAAATGTCACCATGACATTCAGAATCGTGTTACACTGTGTTACATCACAGCGACTATTGATCCGCGCTTATTCAATGAGTGGCTTCCTATCGCAATAGTTTATCCTTGTATTAAAATTAACGAACAATAGGTAATATAAGTACCTACTTATATAAGTAACTTAAGTAAATCAATGTAGCCTTTACTTATCGTCTTAAACCGCCACCACCTGCAAATCCACTAATAATCACGGGTTTCCAGTCAAATTAGGGAGAGCCTAAGTGTTAGTCCAGCCCGCTGGACTGGTTACCTGAAGAAAGTGGCGGGGAGCGGGTGGATAAGGAAGGCGGAGGACCATGTTTGGTGGCACTCTCCAGGAAAGGTCTATGTCCAGCAGTGGACGCTGATGGAAATGGAAATGGAAAAGGCAAAAGTCTACCACGCTGGCCAGGTGCTGATCGACAGACTTCACTCATGTTTGAGAATATTATAGAGAACTCTCAGGGCATGCGGGCATCCTCAGGACTTTTTCCTTCACCGTTAAAGAAAATTTTATTTAATTACTTAAAACGCATATGACTCCGAAAAGTTTGAACCTCGGACCCCCGTGATTGGAAGATCGATGTTCTAATAAAAAGCAAAACCCTACTCATTCTGAGAGGAGACCCATTCTCAGTAGTGAGACGGCGCGGGCAATGGGTTAATCATGATAAAGTACTAAAAAAGGGCTATTGCGACACAATAATTTTGTACTCGACTCTGTTTTTACACGGTTATCAATATTATCGGTGTTTCCGACCGTCCTGTACGACGAACAAGCCAATTTCACAATATTGTTACGAAATAGCGTTCCTTATCAGAGTAAGCGATAAAGAGTCCGTTACTTACTTTCACGTTAACACTTGTTTGACCCAAAGAGCAGATGTGCAAAATTTAAATATGATTGGAAGGATTGGGCTGTTTGGCATGCAGATGGCTATTATAAAATAGACATCCGGTAAGAAAGGATTTTTGTGTAGTCCACGCGGACGAAGTTGCGAGCATAAGTAATACATGTACTTACATTATTTGTTAAAAATGTACACTTTTTCCTTTAGTACCCACTTTTCCTATAGTGCAGCGTGTGCAATGTACAGTAGGTACATGGTAAGTATATTATGGGTCCCATTAAAAAATCCCCTCTTCCAATCCACGTCATATCAATATCGAGGAAAGCCTGTATGACTCACCCAACTACAATATACAGATAATTAAAAAAAGGCATGTCATGTTTTCAAGGTTCATGTAAGTATAAAAAAAATTAAAACACAACTGCCCTGCCAAAAACCAGCTAAAAAGACTTTTTCACATTTGAAAATGGCGCCAAACACTCTTGTGGCCAAACAACCGCCATATTTTCAAAATATTTATAGCCAGTGTCAATTGGAATGATGTAAGGGATAAAGATTTTATCGGTGCCCCACACAACCAAATCTGTTCATGAATTTCGAAGTTATAATGGAACAAAGCAAGTCACTTATAGACACATTATATACTATATATACTGAAAATATTACACTCCTTTTTTGGCAGTCGTGTAAATAAGTTTAAAATAAAAGTCGTGGTATAAAAGTCAGTGAATCACAAAAAGTCTAAGAAAAGAGAATGTATTTTATTACGTGGTGGTAATTTTCTAAAGGAACAGTGTAGAGCACTTTCGACATAAACATGGTTTGATTCACACAAGATGGCTCTTCCGATTTGCCGGAAATGTATGAGTCATGGCGTTTTGACGCCAAAATTAATGAATATTTTGTATTGTATAGAAGCAGGTGTTACTTTGCGGGAGTTCATGATACAGGGAACCAAAAGCTTAGTTTCCCATAGACTCCGTTGAAACAGACAAATCTGTATGGTACGAAATGCAGCTTGCGATATGCCCTCCCGCCCTCCCACTGCTAAATATGCAGGAAAAGCCAGCCACCAGGCAAGCAATATGCACCACCACCACGCAACACCACACCCTCGAGAGATGTAATTTGCACAACTACAAAGTGAGATGACGAATTCCCTGGCGCTTTGGTCTTATTGGAGGGCGGTCCTGAGTTCGATTTTCGGCAGGGGTGTGGAATTATGCATAAAAATAAATAAAAATCTGATTTAGAATACATACTAGTATTATACAAGTAAAGTTCTTTCATATGATACCCCACTTGGTATAATCTTACTTTGAAATTGGAATACATTTTAATTTTTTTAGGACGGACGGACGGACAGAGAGACAGACAGACAACAAAGTGATCCTATAAGGGTTCCGTTTTTCCTTTTGAGGTAAGGAACCCTAAAAATGTGCTCGCATATAATGCATGAAATTCCCAACGCTCTATGGTTAGATGTGACTTCCGATTCCCGCGAATTTTCTATGAGTCAGAGTCTTGGCGCCAAATCGACGTTACGTATGTACTGGCTTTTTTTTTATTTAGATGGCTGACGAAGGCTTTACATAATAGCTGTTGTAGAACAGGTTTTAGGTTTTATATCGAATTTCAAAGTCAGTATGAATTTTGGTTAATTAATTAATGATGACCTTGAATACATAATATTTGCCATTATAATGGCCAACCACACTACTTACATTACATATTTGGTATTATTATGAGTATCATAATATTAGGTAGGTATATTAACATTGATTATATTATTATTATATATTTTATTACAATATTAATATTGACAGTATTGTAGTATTATAACGACTGCAATCTATTTTATTACATTTTATAGTTTATAAAATATAGCTTGAGTCCTGTGACAGATGTCAGAGTGACATAAGTAGGGCTGCGACAATGTTGAAAATCCATCATAATAATACCGATATTATTGATACCAACCTGCAAAATTGTTGATTTTATTGTAAATATATTATTTCATTGAGAGGTAATATAATAATTTTTAACTAACTACCTATTATAATGAATTCAAACAAAAGGGATAAAGGTTTCATGTATTTTATTATGTAGTCGTGCACAACGGAAATCATCGACATTTTGGTTACGATAACAACGAACGTCACTATTAATGTGCGTAAACCAATGAAGTATGATATTTTTCGCGTACATTATTCATACATTTTTACCATTACAAAATACTGTACTTCATAGGCGTCATTTGGTTGACATCTGTCACAGGACTCAAGCTATATTTTATAAACTATAGTTATATCTCTGAAAACAAAGGGATTTTTAAAATACCTAAAGTGCATTATTTTATTCAGATACATATTATATTAGGTATAAGGCCACATGCATAAAAAATATTTTTGAATAGTAAATATGTTACAAAAATATGTTATATACCTACAGCACGTACATATTTATTTTCAGGTTTACATATTTGTAACGCTAGTATATAATAAAATTGTATTTTAAAGTAATTTTATATATCTACATAAATCATAAATATGTATTTTAGAACAGAAAACCTCTCTTATTGAGTTGATTTAATATAAAACATTTTATGTAAAACCACAGTAAGTAGATTGTAAACTATGTGAGTTATGTCACATACTCACTAAATAAACATGTTTGTATGTATTTATTCCTACACACATCTTCCTAGACTTTAACAATAGACAAATATGTTTTCACAGTTAGTTCAAGCTTCTTATCGTATTACTGTAACAGACGTCTATGATAACAGCCTCATTCAGGCATTCCTTAATAATCTGCGACTTTACAGGGGAAGAGATGACGAAAAAACGACTCTATAGCTACACAAAATAAGGTAGAAATTTTGGTGACATGGTGTTTCATTCAACCATGGCTATACCATAGTTTAGTGATCTTACAGTTTGGAAATAACAACAGAGCGATTGCAGGCGCTATTTAATTGATTTCTTGTGGTTGCATTCTTACTCGCTTCTCTATACAAACGTATTACGCTGATTATTCTATTTTTTATTGTTTTAGATCTAAAACTAAGCAAGATATCGATTAATCTATTATTTATGCCTGACAATAGTAAATAAAATAGTAAAACTATATTTTATTTTTAAGTTATAACTATATATGACGCTAAAAAAAATCATTTTAGGGCAAGTATTATAAGAAAAAACAACGTTGCAAAACTAAAATCCATAATTGTTAGTGGGAGACGATATAGTTCATAAAATGCATGCTGTATATTGTACCTTACAGATTCATCTCGTCTAGCAAATTTTTATACATAAAATAATTTCCTGATCCTTTTACATCACGGGCATTCGCAGAGTATCTAACGCCTGCTTCTATCCAACAATTCATTTCGCCCATACTTTTGATCCTAAGCAAATACTTAGCGAGACAACTTTTCAAAAGTCCTACTTACATTCGCACCAAAGCCAAAAGGCCAAGACCAAGCGTATTCGAACTGTATGATTGGTAAGCTGTGACCATACATACATCATGCAGAGTTTCGAGCACAAATAAAAATTTATTTTATAGCTTCGTCCATAAAGTAGTAATTACAATGATACGGTTATTTCGTAGAAACAATAAAACCATAGATAAAACGCTAGGCATTTCCGCCGCGATTTAAATGATTATGCTATTACATCACATCGAGTGTTGATATGAGACTTGTTCCGAGAACAAACCTGTTATGACCAAATGCGTCAAAATAAATAATTTAATAGTAGGTAATCTT
Source organism: Maniola jurtina (assembly GCF_905333055.1). Taxonomy (NCBI): domain Eukaryota; kingdom Metazoa; phylum Arthropoda; class Insecta; order Lepidoptera; family Nymphalidae; genus Maniola; species Maniola jurtina. The sequence goes on from NC_060051.1 coordinate 2,940,626, forward strand.
CAAGGGGCAACGGTTCATACGCGTGGTTTGACGTCCGTCCGTCCGTCCGTCGTGTCTGTCAAGAAAACCTACATGGTACTTCCCGTTGATCTAGAATTTGGCAGGTAGGTAGGTCTTATAGCACAAGTAAAGGAATACGTCTGAAAACTGTGAATTTGTGGTTACATCATTTACAAGTGTAAATTAAAAATTTATAACACCCCCGACAAGTGAAGGTCACAAGAACCTAGAAAAGAGCTCATAACTTTTAAACGGCTGAACCAATTTTTTTGGATTATAGTTAAGAACACTCTCGATCATTACCTTTCAAACAAAAAAAAAACTAAATTAAAATCAGTTCATTCGTTTAGGCGCTACGATGCCACAGACAGATACACAGATACACAGATACACACGTCAAACTTATGACACCCCTCTTTTTGGGTCGGGGGTTAAAAAGAAAATTAAAATGTGTTCCAATTTTCAAAGTAAGATAACTATATACCAAGTGAGGTATCATATGAAAGGGCTTTACCTGTACATTCTAAAACAGATTTTTATTTACTTTTATGTATAATAGTTTTTATTTATTGTGCAAAATGTTGGAAAAAATACCCGAGTACGGAACTCTCAGTGTGCGAGTCTGACTCGCACTTGGCCGGTTCTTTCAACATAACTATGATTTCCGGGATAAAAAATAGTCTAAGATAGATATTCGATTCAAGTATGTTTAAATAAAACGTCTAAATCGATTGAACGGATGGGTCGGGAAAGGTAATAGGCAGATAGACAAGGCACGGTTTCGCATACTTATTTTATTATATTACCTAGTATGGATATGGATTATAAATAATATCAACTCTTGCATAACGGTAGGTATAGGTAATTAGCTAATTACCTATGCTAAGACGACTATCTAGGTAATTCACTCGTCTTAGTCATAAAAGAATCTCAGATTTCATAATGGCGATGGTCTATGTGCTTACACGTGAAAGACATAATAGGTTGCTATATTAATAATTGTAACACGAGCTATGTAAAGCCGGCTCTACACTCGCACGCGAAGTCGCACCGTTATTTCACGCCGTGAATGTATGCCGCGATCCACGCGTGAACTGTGTCCTTCCACATTCGCAAGTCTTGTTCGTGACGTTGACGATGCGTTCACGTTCGCGTCGCAAACCCTTTGACGCGGACCAAAAGCCGACACTGATCGGGGGAAGGCGCGAAGAGCGAACGCGAAGGCGTGAACAACATCTACACTCGTGATTCGCAGGTGTCGCGGGCTTTCGCGGCCGTTCGCGCCGCGAGTGTAGAGCCCACTTAAAATAACCCATACACGGGGAAACCGATAAAAATAATAAAGCACGTGATAAAAGAAATAGGTAGGTATTACGCAATTCTAGAAAACTGATATGCTAACTGGCAGTTATTCGCTAGAAAGTCCTTGCGTGTTATTCCAAAACAAACACTACTCAAATATTTCTGATCTACTTTGATTGTGTAAATTCAAATTCAAAATATTTTTAACCCCCGGCCCAAAAAGAGGGGTGTTATAAGTTTGACGTGTGTATCTGTGTATTTGTGTATCTGTCTGTGGCATCGTAGCTCCTAAACTAATGAACCGATTTGAATTTAGTTTTTTTTGTTTGAAAGGTGGCTTGATCGAGAGTATTCTTAGCTATAATCCAAGAAAATCGGTTCAGCCGTTTGAAAGTTAGCTCTTTTCTAGTTACTGTAACCTTCACTTGTCGGGGGTGTTATAAATTTTGTTATTCAATTAGATTTTTACAAGTTCTTTTGAATCGTCAATTCAATTAGACTTTTACAAGTTCTTTTGAATCGTCAAAAGCATCTACCACTGGTTTGGAATGCCTTTCCTACCGAGAAGAACCAGCAAGAAACTCGGCGGTTGCTCTTTTCAAAGATTTGATATACAATATTATGCCATGTATAAAAGCAATTGAAGTCCCGCGCATTGCTGGAGCGAATTGCAGGTGAAATCCACGCTCGTAGTATATTATACCTATAGTACACGACAGGTCAAGATGGCAATGATATTATCCACCCGCCCATGCTACAAACAATATTTTGATACAGTAGTACATTATATCCGCCGAAAAACAGTACCTTGCCTGGTACAGTCGGGTAAAAATGATAACTCACAAGTGTAAATTAAAAATTTATAACACCCCCGACAAGTGAAGGTTACAGTAATAACTAGACATGAGCTGATAACTTTCAAACGGCTGTACCGATTTTCTTGTATTATAGCGTGTTCTTAGCTAGCCACCTCTGGATCAAGCCACCTTTCAAACAAAAAAAACTAAATTAAAATTGGTTCGTTAGTTTAGGAGCTACGATGCCACAGACAGATACACAGATACACATAATACACAGATACACACGTCAAACTAAAACTTATAACACCCCTCTTTTTGGGTCGGCGGTTAATAAAATAAAGACGACACGCCTACATTAGGTATATCAAATTATTTCTGCTATCAAAATCTTAGCTTACTCGTTTATTACATATCGGTTTATCAAAAACCAAGCCTGGTTCATAGAAAATAGATAATTATAATTCGATACGTAATAAAATTGATTAAAAAATGATAAGTAGGTATTTTGTGGTGGGCCGGATGTTCTGAATTAGAATCAATTATCAAAAGATATGATAAGGATTTTTGATGTCAAATAATACAATGGAATTCGGATGTGCCTACCTACTTATCACAAAATTGCACAAAACCAAATAAAATGGCTTTCATTCATGATTTTATAAGAAATTGTATAGGTAAATCGTTAACAGTACTTAGACTTAGTGCACAATATTGGGTAGGTATACCTACCTACAAATAATATATGATAAGATGTTTACAAAATACTACTACTTCATAACGTAATTATAGGGCTGATAGCGTAGTGGTTAAAATGTCGCGCGTCGTCCTATTTCAAGGATCTGAGGTTCGATCCCCGGCGTGCACCTCTAACTTTTAGTAGTTATTTAGTTTTGAAACAATTATTTAAGTAATTTAATACCACTTGCGCTAACGGTGAAGAAATATATCGAGAGATCTGTATGCCTTAGAGTTCTCCATAATATTTTCAAAGGTATTTATAGTAAAGCTTATAATATAAAAAAACTGGCCAAGTGCGAGTCAGACTTGCACACTGAGGGTTCTGTACTCAGGTATTTTTTCCAACATTTTGCACGATAAATCAAAAACTATTATACATAAAAATAAATAAAAATCTGTTTTAGGCTATACAGGTAAAGCCCTTTCATATGATGCCCCACTTGGTATAGTTATCTTATTTTGAAAATTGAAACACATTTTAATTTTTTTTTAACGATGTAATCACAAATTCGCGAATTTCAGATTTATTCCTGTACTTGTACTATAAGACCTACCTACCCACCAAGTTTCATGATTCTAGGTCAATGGGAAGTAACCCTATACGTTTCTTGACAGACAGACAACAAAGTGACCCTATAAAGGTTCCGTTATTCCTTTTGAAGTACGGAACCCTAAAAAGGTATGTTAAGGTAGTTAAAAGTTAGTGGTGCAGCTTTTTAATTTTTTGCCATGCCAACGATGCCATTTGAAAATACTATACAGCTGCCATAATGATTAAAAAAAAAGTCAATGCCACTCGGGATGATGTAAGGACTCTAACATTCCCCATACATACAAATCTGGTAGGCTAAAGAAACTCACATTACGTGCCTACTTACCTACAGCCTGAAAATATTACACTCAATTAAGGTTGTTTTGTAGGGGTCTCGTTAAGGTTCCGTACCTTAAAAGGAAAAACGGAATCCTTATAGGATCACTTTGTTGTGGGTCTATCAGTCTGTCTGTCTATCAAGAAAAGCTACAGTGTACTTCCAGTTGACTTAGATATATGAAATTTGGCAGATCGGTAGGTCTTATAGCACAAGTAAAGGAAAAAATCCAAAAAACGTGAATTACGAACACATATAGATGGCGCACACCGTTATTAACTTACAGACTTCTACATAAAGGTGTTAGGTATATCTTGACGGTACGGAACCCTTCACATGCGGGTCCAACTCGCACTTGACCGGTTTTTTGGACAGTCGTGTAAAAATCCAGTCCCCAATCTTTAATCTACACAAAACAATTGCTGACTCATATTTTCACACAACATATTAGATTGTTTCATCATATAAATATCTACAGGATTTTCATATTGATAATGACTGTTGGGTCTTGGTTAATGATGGGTGTATGAAAAATATGCATAATAATGTAATATATTATGAGTCATAATATGTTAGGTACGCAATTTTATCGAATTGCGTTACGACTTATATGTAGGTATACCAAAGTTTCATAATGCTCTTCCCGAAGATCATTGACCATCCAAGAAAAATTACTGAGTGGCAAACGGTGTTCTGGAGTGGAGACCGCGTACCGGTAAGCGCAGTGTGGGACGACCTCCAGCCCGCTGGACCGATGACCTGAAGAAGGTGGCGGGGAGCGGGTGGATGAGGAAGGCGGAGGACCGTGTTTGGTGGCGCGCTCTTGGAAAGGCCTATGTCCAGCTGTGGACGCATATTATAGGCTGATGGATGGATGGATGGAAACGGTATTCCGAACCTGTGGTAGTTATTATTTTGTCTCTCATTTATTTATTTATCACATTTTATCCTATTTTTAAACAATAAAATAACGAAAACAACAGAAAAAATAACAGAAACAACAAAAAATAAAATAACATCAACAACAAAATCAATAAATAACAGAAACAAAAGAGAAATAAAATAACATAAACAACAAAAAACTAAAGTAACGGAAAAAAAAATCATTGAATAAAAATATGGTAGTTTATTATTATAAGCCTATTATTATAAGCCTACCTCTAAAACCTTTTTATTTTCTTTAATTTACCTGTGGTAGTTTACTTGAATAAAAATATATTCCATTCTGTTTTACCTACGAGTATTAGGGTTAGAGAGCTTGAATAACTTTTAGAGCTGATACAATAAGACCTAAGCCTCTAGTAATGCGACAATATAACAAACAACCGTTGTTTGTCAACGGGTCAACGGTTGAATAGACAAAGAAAAATGTTTTAGTAAATAGTAACAAAATGTATGAGTGTTTTCAGTAAATATAGTTACATTGTTTGCGAATTCCAGTGGGATTGTTCTCGGGTAACTGTTAATGAGTGTACGCTTTATTCTATATCCATCCATACCCACATCTATTAGTAATATTATAAATGAGAAAGTATTTCTGTCTGTCTTGTTGCTATTTTTTGATACATCGGTAGTTTGTATCCCAGGGACATAGGCTACTTTTTATCCTGGAAAATCAAAGAGTTCCCACGGGTTTTTAAACCTTAAATCCACGCAGACGAAATCGCAGACATGCACTAGTGTACTAAAATATTCCAACCCCATTTCACTCTCCGTCTTTAACTATTTGCTACATGATTGAAAGAAGAACCAACAAATAAACACAAAAAGTCAAAAAAGTCGAAATCATTTATTCAAAGTACTTAGGTACAATTACCTAATACTCCTTGTGATGGTCGAAATTGTTAATTTTTAACCCCCGACCCAAAAAGAGGGGTGTTATAAGTTTGACGTGTGTATCTGTGTATCTGTGTATCTGTGTGTCTGTGTATCCGTGTATCTGTGTATCTGTGTATCTGTGTATCTGTGTATCTGTCTGTGGCATCGTAGCGCCTAAACGAATGAACCGATTTTAATTTAGTTTTTTTTGTTTGAAAGGTGGCTTGATCGAGAGTGTTCTTAGCTATAATCTAAAAAAATTGGTTCAGCCGTTTAAGAGTTATCAGCTCTTTTCTAGTTTTCTTGTGATAAAGAAGGTTAGATAACCGTTAGGTTCATAATATTATGTCAATAGACAAATGTCAAGCTGTCAAGATGGACGTTGCCTAAATACATAATTATTTATTTGAAAATGATGTTTTGGAAAATTCAAATACTTTGGATCGTCGGGGGTGTTATAAATTTTTAATTTACACTTGTGTACGATATAGTGGTGATAATTGATTACGTAACTTAAAACTAAAGCTACGAGGGTTCCCAACGCGTCCAAGTCTGAGAAGAGCCCTTCCGCATTTATAATAATATGCGTAGTGATATTCAATTATTTCAACGTAGTTTTAGCCATAATTGAGAACATTTCATCATCAGTTGTTAAACAATTTTTGAGGATACATAATATCACTAGGTTTAATAAAAGCGTGTATTAGAAAAATACCCTATTACATAAATAATTTTGAATCATATTACACATATCGTACATTTTTCCGGTCACGTTTATGTTTCATAGGTAAGTACTAAGTACCTACTACCTCAGAAACGTGTATTTATAGCTATTCAAGTTAATACTATATAGTATACCTATTGCTAATGATTTTTTACATATATATCTGCCTCGTAAGCGGTGATAGTGTTATGTCATTTTATTGTACACTAGGGGATGCCCGCGACTTTGTCCGCGTGGATTTAGGGTCTTAAAGATCCCGTGGAAACTGTTTGATTTTCAGGGATAAAAAGTTACATGGACGCATGCTACCTCGGTACCTTTCATACAAATCGGTCAAGCGGATGAGTCTTTAGGAATCCCGCGGGAACTGTTTGTTTTTTCGGGATGAAAAGTAGCCTGTATCCTTCCCCGGAATGTATCCTAAGTCTGTACAAACAATAAAATCGGTTCGCCGGTTGAGCCGTGAAAGCGTAGCAGATAGACAGACAGACAGACAGACAGACAGACAGACAGACAGACAGACAGACAGACAGACGGACGGACGGACACACTTTCGCATTTATAATATTAGTATAGATGAATTTACCGTACTCAATTTCACCCTCACCACCTGGGTGCCCGGTGTCCGTTGTGCCAGATTCTTTTTTCCACGCACTATAATAATTCATGGGGCTGCAATTGCTTGTATAATATGGCATATTATTGTAAATTGAACAATTGAAAAGAGCAACCGCCGAGTTTTTAGCTGGTTCTTCTCGGTAGGATCGACGTTCCGAACCAGTAAATTATTTTGACGATTCGTCAAACTTAAAGTTATTCACCTCTACGGCGTAGAGGTACGTAGCCATACGAGTAAAAGCGTTGGTTCGATTTCTAGTTGAATTTATTTACCTTACTAACCTAGATCTTACTAGCTTAGATCTAGACGAAAATTATAACTTTTAATCTAGCCTACTACTAGAATAAAAAGTTATAATTTTCGTTGTTGAGCTTAGTAATTGGCTTAAAAAACTTATAACTATAAAAACTACCGAGAAACAATTTTCTTTAGGTACAATTAGGTACATTTTAATTTTTGCAAATTGCAATATCTAATCTAACAGGAAAGAGGTACTTAAGTTACAATTTCGATAATATTTCAAGGTATCATTTAATAGTCTAATGATGTGCCGACATGGATAACGAAAAGTAATTTCCCTCGATTAGTTTAAATATCACATTACGGCTGCTTTTCCAGTAAAGGTTTGTTATGCTATGCGTGAGGAGGTCAAAACTACGTTACGAAATTATGTGACCGTTTTCACGTTACGAAGTGCTGTAGCGAAGGGGTTCCGCCCGAAACCTGCGAAATATGAGTAGCGAAACCGCTAGATGAATTCCGCTGTGGACAAGTGTGGTTTGAGTAGCGGAACTTGAGCTAAGCGATGCATCGATGGTAGGGAGAGCATGGGAATATATCATATACCACTCGCGCATCCATACCACCATACCATACCATCATATAGCTCCCATCCGCAGAACTCTTTGACCTAGTTCCTCCTTCACCTTTCTACGGGCATCGTCAAGGTCTGCATCCATACGTAGTCGTAATTCCTCGAACACGTACGAAGCGATTTGCTTCCTCTTTTCTAATCCGAACTGCTAGGGTGTGGAACGCCTTTCCGGCATTAGTTTTCATAGGTGGAACCTATAATATGCGTATTGGACCTTCAAGTCAAGAGTGAATAGGCAACTTCTAGGCAAGCGCGCTCCATCTTAGGCTGCATCATCACTTGCTAGCAAGTCTGATTGCAGCCAAGCGCTAGTCTATATAATTTAAAAAAAAAAGCTGCCATCTATAGCACGCGTCCATAGCATCATTCATGAATGAGTGCTATGGACGCGAGCTATGAAAATCATTGGTGGATATCATACACATTCATAGCAACTCCGAAACTATTGACCGATTTTAATATTAATTTTTCACTATTAGCAAGCTACTTTACCCAGAATTAAGAAAATGACACACCTACTTGTACCACGGAAGAAGTCGCAGGCAAAAGTCAAGATACAGACCAACTGTTTCAGAATAAAATAGGTTAAATTTTATATTATCACAAACATAAGTAGACTAAATACTATATCTGTTAAAAAGGTTATTGCAATCTTGTTTGTTAGTTTGATGAAAAAGCGAAGACCAAATAAATAACTATAATAATAATAAAATATGTACACGTCATTTGTTATTTTTAAAAAACACATTAGTTAATAAATAGTTCATTTCCCCCATAATCAAATAAATAAATAATTTATTGATTCAATAAATTACACTATATTAAATCTAGAAACTAATAAATTACTATTATAATTTATATCTAGCACATACTTACTTAATTAAGACAATATTTTTTTATAATATCGTTGAAAAAAGCTAAGCAAATATTATTTTGCTTCAATTAAAGTTATCTGTGCTGTTGTTCTTGACCGCATTTTCTGAGATAAAAAATATATAATAATAATAATTGTGCCATTGTAGGTAATCGTTATACAAACAATATAATAAAGAAATATTAGGTGTATTAATAAACCCAGTAAGTAATTATTATTCTTGATAATATGAGGATTCGAAGCGAAAACAGATTCACTTAGGCATTGATAAATAAATGTTATCGCCGATGTCAGTGTCTCGTAGATGTCCAATGCTGGTTGCATGACGTCTCTTGTATGGACTACGAGTACCACTAACCACACGCCGCGATGTTGCACCGCTTTGACTGTCTAATAGCTCGTTCACACAGGCTGCGTAAGCGTAGACGTAGCGCATACTATTGGGTTGCAATGTATGGAACTGTCTGAAACATGGCACACCGCTTGCGTAAAGCGTGGATGTATGCGTAACCCGGTGTGTTAGGGATTTACGCACGTCACTACGCACGTGTCACGTGTACGCAATTGGTGTGAATTGGCCTTAAAAGTTGATATTATACTACAAAGTACAATTATTTATAACAAACTAGCTGTACCCGGCATGCCCTGCAATGCCGTAAAACATGTTTTTTTTTTTATTCATATATATACTTAGTTTTTTTGATGCAGTAACCATCTCGGGCGCCCTCAAAACACCCTACCAAAGTTTCATAAAAATCTGATCAGCGGTTTAGCCGCCTATAGAATACAAACATACAAACATTGATTTTTATATATAAGTAAAAACAAAATCCACATTATCCATTGAGACATTAATTCACAGCTTCCGCAAACCAAATTCTAGTAGAATAGAGAAAAAAGTGTTATCAAAATTCAAAACTCAGTATACATGGATCCGTATTCCGTACATTGTAGGGGTATAATAATTCCAGTCATTCTTGATAATATTAGTGTGATTTTTTAAACCATAATACTTATAAGTAGGTAATCTTTTACTGTGTAAGTTACTACTTACTTAACTAAAAGAAATTAGTTTACTCAACTAAATGAAACAAAATATTTTCATAAACGAATTCACGAGAAAATTCTAGAAAGAAGAACAATAAAGAAAATTTTCCATTTATTAAGCTTCCGAAAATAAATAAGTAAAGTTTTCCACCAGATGTTATTTTTAGAGTTCTCTACCGGAAAAAAGAACCCGTATACCTACGATCACATTGTTGTCTGTCTGTCTGTCCGTCTGTCTGTCTGTCTATCTGTCTGTCTGCCGTGTCTGTCAAGAAAAGAGAATCGAAACGAATCGAATAACTCTGTAACACCATCATTAAACCTGCAATCGTGGAAATAAATGATTTGTATTTGTATCTTTTGGGCTACTATGTATTTACCGTTGACCTAGAATCATGAAATTCAGCAGGTAGGTAGACCTTATAGCACAAGTAAAGGAGAAAATTCGAAAACTTTTAATGAAAGAATTACATATAGATGTCTATAGATAGTCTGTATTAACTTGCAGTGTTGCTCATAAAAGTGTTATAATATCTTGTACGATGGTACGGAACCCTTAGTGTGTGAAACCGACCCGCACTTGACCGGTTTACAGAGGCTTATATTGACTTACAAAGAGATTTTCGCCGAAACGCAAATATCATTAGGTAACAAGTGTAAATTAAAAGAGCTGATAACTTTCAAACGGCTGAACCGATTTTCTTGGATTATAGCTAAGAACACTCTCGATCAAGCCACCTTTCAAACAATAAAATCTAAATTAAAACCGGTTCATTAGTTTAGGAGCTACGATGCCACAGACAGATACACAGATACACACGTCAAACTTATAACACCCCTCTTTTTGGGTTGGGGTTAAAAATAGCACCCAGATATAATTTGCAGCCTACTTTAACTTACATAACTGAAATAACATTATTTATGCATTATAATAGGTATTATCAAATTATAGTAAGATACTGGTCACCGCAGTCAAGGTTATGAAATTTTCCAGAATAACGATTTATTTCCCGGAAAAAATATGTTTTTTGATATAAAAAAATGACTTATTCACGACATCTCGGTCGAGTCTTACATAACTTGTTTTTTTTATTAAAAAATCGCGTATAATGCGCAAGTGTTTAAACTTCAAAGGTTGAAAAAAGATGCATATAACCTCTGGAACGTTTTGTAAAGTCTAATATTATGTAAAAGATTTCTTATATCACCTTACGATATACACCTTACGATGTAAATAATGTTCTGTTCAGATAATAAAGATTTATTTATTTATTTATTATAAAAACTTTATATGTCACTAGCCGATGCCCGCGACTTCTTTCTCGTGGGTATAAGTTTTTAAAAAACCCGTGAGAACTCATTGATTTTCCGGGATAAAAAGTATTTTATGTGTTAATCTATGGTATAATCTATCTCCATTCCAAATTTCAGCCAAATCCGTCAAGTAGTTCTTGCGTTAAAGAGTAACAAACATCCATCCATACATACTTACAAACTTTCGCGTTTACAGTATTAGTAGGATTTTTGTATAGGTAAGCTTTTTATCCACAAGAAAATAGAAACTCTTACTCAGTGGAAGTCGCGAGGAACATCTTGTATGCAGTATTTTTATATTGTACCTACTTACACATTAATTATTGTCTATTATAATGATTAACATTGGTTTTACTGGCTGAAACATCATCGTTCGATAGTGAAACGATAAAGATAAGGCCAGGGCTTCCCCTACTTATATAAATTACCTATTACAGTTTCAAATACCTGACATATTATTAATAGCGTTATAATCATAGATACGTAATATACACATAAATATAGGTGCAACGCATAAAACATATACCTAATTAAAGTCCCGTACCTACTTTCTGAGATAAAATTAGCCCATGATTGTGTCCGAGATGTAAGCTACGAAAAGGTACATACAGTAGGTAAACTACAGACAGACACACTTTCGCAATAAATTATTTCTAACTAGAAGATGCCCGCGACTTCGTCCGCGTGGATTTAGGTTTTTAAAAATCCCATAGGAACTGTTTGATATTCCGGGATAAAAAGTTGCTTATGTCAATAACAGGGGCGCAAGCTACCTCGGAACCAAATTTCATACAAATCGATCAAGCGGATCGAGAGTTTTTAGGAATCCCGCGGGAACTGTTTGTTTTTTCGGGATAAAAAGTAGCCTATTCCTTCCCCGGAATGTATCCTAATTCTGTACAAAATTTCATTAAAATCGGTTCAGCGTTTGAGCCGTGAAAGCGTAGCAGACAGACAGACAGACAGACAGACACACTTTCACATTTATAATATTAGTATGGATGAGTTTTAGATGCTGAAGTCGGTTATATTCTTGTTATCCTAATAAATGTGAAAGTGTGGATGTTTGGATGGTTGTTACTCAATCACGCAAAAACTACTAGACGGATTTGGCTGAACTTTGGAATAGAGATAGATTATACTCTGAATTAACACATAGGCTACTTTCCATACACACTACTACTACACATGTAAATCCATGCGGACGAAGTCGCGGGCATCAGCTAGTATTATTATAAATCACTCAATGATGCCCGCAATTTCGTCCACATGGATTTAGGTTTTTTAAACCCGACCCAAAAAGAGGGGTGTTATAAGTTTGACGTGTGTATCTGTGTATCTGTGTGTCTGTGTATCGGTGTATCTGTGTACCCTGTGGCATTGTAGCTCCTAAACTAACGAACCGATTTTAATTTAGTTTCTTTTGTTTAAAAGGTGGCTTGATCGAGAGTGTTCTTAGCTATAATCCAAAAAAATTGGTTTAGCCGTTTAAAAGTTATCAGCTCTTTTCTAGTTACAGTAACCTTCACTTGTCGGGGGTGTTGTAAATTTTTAATTTACACTTGTTAATAATTAAAATCCCGTACTTTCCGGGATAAAATTAGGCATAATTTGTGTCCGGGATGTAAGTTGTAGGCCACAAAAATGTACAATAAGCAAACTATAGACGGACACACTGAATTTTAGGTACTCAAGTCGGTCACATTCTTGTTTTCATAAATTATATGACCTAGGTATTACGTAACTTGACAAACACGAGTGTTCAAAAACAATGAAATTATTCCATACACTTATTCCGTGATACAGCTTGACAACAATGCTTATTCTGACCTTGTGTTAGGTTAGGTTAGCCACACGTGATAATATACTAGCTGTACGACTCTATAACCGTGACATTCGTATTGAGGAAAGTGATTTTTAGGGTTCCGTTCAGAGAAAAAAACCGGTCAAATGCGAGTCAGACTCGCGCACCGAGGGTTCTCGGGTATTTTTCCCGACATTTTGCACGATAAATCAAAAACTATTTTGCTTAAAAATATATGAAAATCTGTTTTAGAATGTACAAGTAAAGCCCTTTCATATGATACCCCACTTTGTAAAGTTACCTTACTTTGAAAATTGAAACACATTTTAATTTTTTTTCTATGATGTAACGACAAATTCACGGTTTTCGGGTTTCGGGTTTATTCCTTTACTTGTGCTATAAGAGTTACCTATCTGCCAAATTTCATAATTCTAGGTCAACGGGAAGTACCCTATAGGTTTTCTTGACAGACACGACAGACGGACAGACAGACAGACAGACAACAAAGTGATCCTATAAGGGTTCCGTTCTTTTCCATTTGAGGTATTGAACCCTAAAAAGGAACCCATATCGTCAAGACAAGGGAATCTAAACCTACAGCAGGAATTCGCTCAAATTCGTGCGAATTTTTCATCTGGGCAAGAAGTTTGTAGTGTACGTGGTGGAGATAAAGATTTTTGGAAATTCGCTTCGATTCCCTGCTAGTATAATTATTGTCCAGTCATTTGGTAATTGTACCTGGAAAGTTTTTCTAGGGTTTTGAAAATTGGTGATTTTATAGATTTCGACATGCTCTTTCCGAATTTTCATTTTGCCACCGTACCCTTGCCGCAAAAATGGCACCCAAAAACAGTTTTTTGACGATATCACTTCTTTCCGATTCGTTTAACGATGAGAATGGTTATGTAATAAATTAAACTAGAGACAATTTCCTACAATTTGTGTAGTTTTTTGTAGAATCAATAGTTTTAGAATAGGAGCGCCGCAAAATCCACTCCAACGCTCGTTTTAGCCAAATAACTCATTTGCACACCACGACGGGCGAGGTTTTTTTGTGGTATATCCAGTAGGTGGTAGTCATTTTAAATTTTATACTAACTCTCCTACCTATTACGGTTCAAAAGATACTCCAATAATCCTAAAATAATAAAACTCATACCAGAATTATAATATTTTGTAGTTATAAACTATTGCATTTATTTAACTCGTGCTACATAGCAGCACGTACATCAAACGTCTTATGTAGGTCTAAGTCAATATCAAAGAACGTGCGCTAACGCCATCTAGCGTAACTTTCACATTGCAGTTTCCCTCTACGAGCCTATGACTTTTCACTGAGAGAGTTTTCCGAATGAGACTTTTAAAACCAGCTTGAAATAAACCGTTTCAAGTTAACTTTTGCGCCTAAATCTGTCATTTAGAAGGTACGGAAATAACAGGTACAGAAAATGTCGTAATTGACATCTTTAGACAATTGAAACCAGAAAGAAAAGAAAGAATACAAACATGAAAAGTTAAAAACTTTAAAAACCACTCGCGCATAAAATACTTAATTTTTTTTTCAAATTTTGGTCTTAGTACAGTATACTAACGGTCAAATGCGAGTTTCAACACAAAGGGTTCCGTACTAGTACCTACAAGATTCATAACACTATTTTTTTTAATTTGCATGACTGTATTTTAAAATTCGCTATCTTAGTTTCGCTATGGAGCGAACTATGTTTGGTATCACTCTCAGGGATAAAATCTGGAACGAGGAAACTCGCAGAAGAACAAAAGCGACCAATATAGCTCAAAGGATTATCAAGCTGAATGGCAATGGGCAGGTCATGTCTGTCGCAGAATCGACGGCCGATGGGGCAGACGTGTTCTGGAGTGGAGACCGCGTACCGGTAAGCGCAGTGTGGGACGACCTCCAGCCCTCTGGACCGATGACCTGAAGAAGATGGTGGGGAGCGGGTGGATGAGGAAGGCGGAAGACCGTGTTTGGTGGCGCTTTTGGAAAGGCCTATGTCCAGCAGTGGACGCATATAGGCCGATGGAATAGAATGTACTAATGTAGTAATACTATCAATTCAATTAATATAATTACTAGATTCTAGTAACTAGAAGTAAATTGTCATGGACAAATTATATAACAAATCATTATTGTAACTCTAGTGTTACATAATAGAAGATGCGAATAAAGATAATAATATGAGTACACAATATTATAATCGCTAGATAAAAGTTAATACCTATTTATATAGTTTTCCTAGTTTGCCGCGTGACATGTTATTCATACTAGGCGATAAAATATTCGATTATATAAAACTATAAAATCATTTATTTAAGTACTGCTAAGCTAATGCCCGCGACTTCGTTCGCGTGGATGTAGTGTTTTATAAATCCCGTGGGAACTCTTTGATTTCCCGGGATAAAAAGTAGCCTATGTGCTAATCCAGAGTATAATCTATCTCCATTCTTTTCAGCCCAATCCGCCCAGTAGTTTTTGCGTGAAGGAGTATCAAACATACACACACATACAAACTTTCGCCTTTATAATATTAGTGTGATATCTACTTACTAACTGATGCATCTTAAAAATAGGATATGGACGACTGGCTGATTCGCCTGGCTTTGCTCGCCTGTAACTTTTAAAAATCCTTCCTTACTAGAAAGTGAAAGTAAGGAAAGTGATGTCTCTTTGTGTAAGGAAGAAGATCGTAAGATAGACTGGTTAAAAATCCGGTTAAAAATATTTACCTACTTAGTTCTACCAACCTAATTAAGTACATTTAAAAAGTAGGTACCTACTCTAAATGGAGCAATTTTCATAAAGTTACGCTATTTGTAATAATGAATCTCCAGCTTACAAAATCTGTTACGGACAAATTTATTTACTGAAACAACCCAGAAAAAAATGCTGTAATACCAAGTCCAAAGTCTTAAATACCTAACATTGCCATAGATTTTACGTCAACCAAGATTACAAAGTAGGTAAGTACTAACAAGCGAAAAATTGGTCAGGCCGGAGCCGTAGTTAAAAATTTGCCCACATTTAAATTAATTCATTACGCCATCCACTGTAAATTGCCAAAAACTGACGCTTATCAATCGATTACAGATTTCGTAGAAGCAGAAAAACGCTACAAAATAATATACAATATGACTCAATCGAGAATTAGCTAAAAAAAAATTGGACACTACATTGAGTCAATAGCGCCGACTAAATGATTACACACAGCTAGTCAGCTAGGTTACGTAAATATCCCACACTGCCACAGACACGCACACACTCAACGGACACGCACACAAACGTAATGTGCAGTAGTGTGCGTGCTGCAGACCGTGAGTCGGTCGACCCCACTACAAATTTTAGTCGCACTCTAGACTTCGCAGAGGATAGACGCGTACAATTGACTAGAGTACTACGCCATCGCAGTGGATATTTCGTCATAACAACATTGTGATAGTGACAAATTCATTCAGGACGTGTAAAGTGGGTGCATAACATTTATTATAACATTTCAACGCACTGTTAACTACGCCGAAGACGGTTTAGTGGTTTGCTGTTTTTGTGAAATTATGACATTGTTCTCAATATTTGGATAATTCCCGATAAGGAGTGCAATATTGCCGCAAATATTTTCGTAAGTATTTTTTAATATTCTAAACCTACTTGAATTATTTATAAATGGCTTTTATAACCCCTTGATAACAAGATTAATTCATCCAAAATTTTAAATATAATTATTTAACTTACTTTAAAATATTAGCATACTTTTTTTCAATCTACCCCTCATCAATTCTATGTTTTATTCAAGAAATTAAAGTAGGTGCACTTTGTAATATTATAAAATTTAATTAAATTACTAGAAGAAAAAATAAAAACAATTAATTAAATAGCAATGAAAAAACTAAAATCACAAGTTAAAGTAAATCCAAAACAAAAATGAGCATGAAAATAAATAAGAATTTAAAAATGAAACTAATTAGTATACTCAATTTAAAAGTAAATTCAAAAATTCTGTATTAAATTCTAATTCAATTTATTTAAATAAAAAATTTAAGTGAGTCAGTAAATAAGAAGAATCAGTTAACTCATCCAAATGACTTCCATAGAAGTGTTTGGGCGAATGTCATTGACATCGCCGTACAAAATTTGTTTACTCACGCCCGCCGCGTCTCGTGCCAAAAGATTTTCGCCTTAGCTCATTTCATACGTAGAATTTCCCACATGTGCGCATATCACTTTTTACTGACCCTCGCCATATTTTGCATCTTCAGAGACTCTTTGTTTTATATAGTCTGTTTTATCTTCTGAACTGAGTTTTTTTGTTGGTTTCAAACAGGAATCTATATTATCTATCTATCTGTCAATTCAAAAGCACATGTAAAAGTGTATTTTAATTTCAGAAAATTTATTCTATTATTATCTGGTTCCCTCACTTTTCTTCTAAACCGTGAATTATCATAATAGCCTTAGCCATAGCACCCTTACGTAGTCTTAATTCCATAGACCACAGATTTGCACGAACTGCTTTGCCACTTTGCTTACGGTTCTGATTCCCACCATTAAGGTCTAGAATTTGTATACTGGCTTCCATTTATCCTGCTGTATCTTCTAGTTCTAAGCAAGTACGCCTTAACATCACTTTTCGTCAGGTGTGCTTTCAGTAAATCTTTTGTTGTGTATTTACTTCCTCAACGTCACGACGCTTCATTATTATTATCATTGTTTACACCGTATCTTTAGACTTTATTATCTCTTCGTATCATGTTATTTATTCCTTTGTTTGTAATCGAACAAAAGGTGATTGCTTTGTGTTTTTATTCGACTTAAAAACTAAGTGCCTAATATTTAACTTTTCCTTTTCAAAAATTATCTGAATAAATTCATCGGTCAAAATGTTATAGTAACGTAGAAATAATCGCGAATTATTAATAATTTAATACCTACTTCCTATTTCCGCTGTAGAGTTTAATTTTTGATTCTTCATTCTTTTTATTTTATTGCTTTAAATGTTCTTCTAGATTAGTAGTTTTGGTATTTGATTTATTTTTGAGCCTGTTGAAAACATTGTTATTATTTATTAGCAATGTTGTGGAGCAAAATTCACATTAATCAGCAATTCTGAAATGATAGCAATGATAGCAACTATTTAAATAGGTAATTAATGTATTGCGATTGTTAGTAACTAGTGTCGTAAGCGGCGCCTGGCACGACTGCTCTGTCGTAAGCTATTGTAAACGCTTACACAACTGGTTCAAGGTTCCCATCCAGCGTGCGTTCGCCTGCGGATGTACGGAACTAGAGTATTCTTGAGACGTACTACACCGCCTCGATTATAATTTACATCTTAAATCAAATTAGTTATTATTAAATCTCAATCAACAACGTCTAGTAAATCTGAATTAGCATTTTCGTAACTTGTATTATCAATGATAACCAAATTATTATCTGAAATAGTATCTGTCTTACAAAAAACCATCTCATAACATTCAATTATTATAAATACGTTACCTATTATTAAATGGAATAAGCATCAAATATGTCTACAATGATTACTTTGCGGGGTTTTTCGAAACCATATCCCAGATCTGAAGTGCACCTTCCGTTCAAACAATTGATAGCAACTTGAGCCTCGAATCGATTGTTTAAAGGTCAGTTAGCTATCTACGTATGACACAACGTCCCTAGGGCGGCATTGCGCAATCCACTGCAACTCACACAGATAAACAATGACATTGCACGGACTATAGATAACAACGTGGAAACGTCAAATAGCACTAGAACACTTAATAGAAAACGCAGTAATGAGCAACTTGTTTTGTGCAAACAGTTCCGCACTATATCTAAATATATAAAAGGAAAAGGTGACTGACTAACTGACTGATCTCTCACTGAATATTTCAAACTACAAATGGCATGCATATAGCTATTATGACGTAAACATCCGCTAAGAAAGGATTTGTGGAAATCTAACCCGTAAGGAGGTAAACTAACCAGGGGTTTGTTTGTGTAGTCCCCGCAGACGAAATTATGGCCCTAAACTAGTTAATAGATAGGTACTCCAAAAGGGGTAAAATAGAGGTATTAAATTTGTATAGTCCACGTGAAGACACGGACATAAGCTAGTTAATAGACAGACAAAGAAGTGTAACACTGAAGCATAAAGTGCATTATCGGTACGCAAGTGATGTAATACGGGAAGTGGAAGCAAGGTCGTCCGGAAGGTATTATTAAAGACCGTAAGGTCACACCCGTATGCATTTAGTTAATCGTGCATCATGACTGGCATAACTATGAATTTTAATTCCCATTATGACGACGCTCGTAGTCGATACTCGACCCTGATTGCATAGCGTGGATCATGCGAAACGATGAAATCATCTACGAGTAAACTATTTAAATGCTACATTTATGCAATACGAACTAAGGCTGAGATCTATAGAGTTTGCTCAGACTTAGGACACTTAAAACGAGACAGCGTTATACCGTTGGCATAAATCTGTCTCGTTTTAACTCTGACTTACTCGTAAGACTGAGCAAAGTCAAAGTATAGTATAGATCTCAGCCTGAGTGTTCGCATCATCATTATTATCATCATGATCAACCCATCGCCGGCCGACTACTGAGCACAAGTCTTCTCTCGGAAAGAAAAGCGTGTAGGTTATAGTCCACCACGCTGACCAAGTTTGGGTTGGTAGACGTCACATATCTTTGAGACATTGTGGAGAACTCTCAGGCTTAAAGTTTTCCAACATCGTTAAATCAAGCGATATTTAATTGCTCCGAAAAGTGCCCGTGCCCGGAATCGAATCTCTAACCTCCAGAATAGAAGGTGCATGTCACTACTAAGCCATCATGGCCCAACAATCGGTGTTCGCATACAGTTTGCCAATTTCATGTATCAATTCTTCAACAATGAGTTACACAATGAGATTGTCCTCATTATTCAAGGCGATATTTCGTTTAGCTTTTATCACGCAGTTTATAATGTATCACAATAGCGATATATTATCATGATAGTCCATAATGAACGCCGTTACGTAAGCTACAATTTTTTCACGCGCAATAACATCGCCGACGATAATTTCATCGGTACGAGGACAAGCGAAGATAACTTGACCTATATTTTTTATCTCGCCCGCTCGCGTAACTATAACCTACTTACTGTGCACGTGAGTGTAAGCAATTGCGACAAAGAGGCAAGTGCGCCAACGTATGACGTGCAATATTTGAAGTCCCAAATTTCTAACGGTCAACGAAATTGGAGCGTTGTGACTTGTGACGCTCGTAAAAAGCGGTGGTAGTTGATATCCTAGTGGTCAACACGTTGGAATTGTATTCGGAAGGTCAAGGCTTTGATTACGGGCTTGCACCTCTAATTTTTCGGAGTTATGTGCGTTTCAAGCGGTGGTTTTATCAATTAAATAACACTTAGATGATAATGGAAAACTGCATGCCTCAGAGTTCTCCATAACTCAAACGTACGTAAAGTCTGCCAATCTGTATTGTGCCAGCGTGGAAAACTATGGCCTTATTCTCGAGGCACGTATTCAGTAGTGAGCTGACTATAGGTTGATCATGACAATGATGACGCAAGTAGTAGATTCTGATAAATACGATAAGTTCTTGGTAATCACGACTAAGATGAACCGATTTGGATAAATCATCAACAGGAAGAGATTCATTTATAAAACGCTTCCTCATACCTCCATAAGAATTTTCGACCATAATTCTTTAGCAATTTTCCTCCCGAAATTCTTGATGGTTTTCAAGATTATACGCCGCAAAAATATTAACAGGAATTCCCGGTGAGTCATAACAAAACTGGCGCACCTATCTATACGCCACACATTCAAGCTGGTACGTAGATTAAACTGAACAACAACGCATAATGAGTAATAAGGGAACAACGCATAATAGTAATAAGGGAAATTCGAACTCATTAAGATCTCGGCCCTGTTTACTATGCTTCCTATTCCTAGAAGCAAAACGCTTACGTTGCGCAAGAACAGAGGTGGATAACTAAATTCAACGAATCTAGCTCACGAAAATAGGTTAAGTGTTTCTTAATAATGTAGCAATTAACAGTGTGGAGCAAGGTCGGTACGAAGTAGGTTCGTCATTGTCTCGTTAAACACTGAGTATTTGTTTAAGGATTATTTTTATCTGATAGGGAAATCCACCGGAACAGCACTCGAGTGAGAGGACCTTGACACATTTAGCCGGCGGTTTATCACTCGAGGAGTTACGAAACGGGACCTTGACACCAAACTATTATCGGGAGACTGAGGCCGTCCCCAAAATAGCGTGCTCTTTAATTGGGCCTTCGCTAAATACAAATGCGAAAATCGGTCAAGTATGCGCGTTTTTTTTTCTCAGCAAAAAATGCTTGAAACGCATCCAAAGTTGTAACCTTGCTTAATCCTTCATTATCATCAATCCATCGCCAGCTCTCTAGTCTCTACTGAGGACGGGTCTTATCTCAGAATGAGAAGGATTTGGTTATAGTCTACCACGCTGGTCAAGTACGGATTGACAGACTTCACACATCTTTGAGAACAATATGGAGAACTCTCAGGCATGCAGGTTGCCTTCCTTCACCGTTAAAGCAAGTGACACTTAATTGCCTCAATACACATAAGTCCGAAGAGTTAGAGGTCCGGGATCAAACCCTGGACTCTCCAACTAAGAGGTCTTTTACTTTCTTAATCCTACAGTTTAGGTTATATAATTCTCATACGGATTCTTAAGTAGTGACTGGAGAGTACAGACATAACAAGATAATAGTATATCGAATGTTTTCATAACATCTGCATCTGATGCATACACTGTAGGCGTTGTTCTGAGATAATCACTGGCGCCTAAGAACTTACGCCTACTTAGTTAACCACCACAAACTGAACTAGTATAGTTTTAAAGAATCTCTCTGCGATCTTTGCTTCCTTCATATCTGAAAATTGCGGTCTTTGCAAGATCTCAGCCTATATTAAATCAGCCGTTTCCATTTTCTTCTGTCTTGTTAAGCGATAATGTAGAACTGGCACGATTGGACTGCTCTATGTTTTGTTTTTCTCTAGTCTGATGGTCAGAATATCAAATGCCAGAATACATAATGAAAATTATGAAAAGAATCAGAAAGAAGAAGAAGAAGCTATTTTTAGGAATTTGGCAAATGACAAGAAATCCTTGCAAGAGATAAAACGCGTTGAGGGTATTGAGTTATACGAGGAAACATTAAACCTCTTAGTAATAGACAGGATATCGACGCAAATTCTCAAGTTCACTCTATCATTGGATACAACTTGTTTTATTTGATTAAAACTAGTAATGCCACGACATTGTGCGACGATACAATGTCATGAAAGATGGCGGACGACCTACTTTTCCTCAGCGCTAGTGGCGAGCGTGTGGAAAGTTACCACTGTACTACTTTCTCTACTTTTTCCAAGATGGCTGATACTGTGTCTATGAGCATTTATGTCTCGGTAATTGTCTCTGGTAGGTCAAGAGCAAAATGCACGCAATTTAGGCGCCCTGAGAGAAATGTTTATCTTTCCCTCGTATCCCATGATTATTATCATATAGTAGATTAATTAACTTGACAATCTAATTGTATTCTTTTACATGCTTAAACAAAAGCAATTTTAGAATTTAGATGAATAATAATGGAATTGATTGTTCTTTTGAAATATTTTTACAACAATTTATAATTTGTTTTTCTCTGGTCTGGTCTGGTGGGAAGGTACTTCCGTACCTCGTTACCACTCTACCGGCACAACGTACCGCTAAGCGATTTAGCATTCCCGTACAATGTCGTCTAGAAACCGATAAGGAATATTTTAATAAAACTGTCATACCTTTTCCAAGTTAGCCCGCTTTCATAATAGCATCACCATTTACCACCAGGTGAGATTGCAGTCAAAGGCTAACTAAAATAAAACTCTGTTTCGGAATTTTAAAAGGGGTAGTGATGAGTGATAGAAAGTAATTACATCAGAGAGTTGGCGATCTACACAACAGGCTGACTAGACACGTAACAGGCTTGCTACTCCTTCGCTCCGCCTCAGGAAGGTCCAAAAGTCATTTGTGGCAATGGGTATAATCTTTTATAACAAAATTCCTCAGCCAATTTAGGACTTGCCTTTACACAGGTTCAAAAAATCTATTAAAAATATGCTCCTGAGAAAAGCATATTATACTATCGAAGATTATGTAAATGATAAAAGAGCGTGGATTTTACCTGCAATTCGCTTCAGCAATGCGCGGGACTTCAATTGCTTTTATACATGGCATAATATTGTATATCAAATCATTGAAAAGAGCAACCGCGGAGTTTCTTGCTGGTTCTTCTCGGTAGGAAAGGTATTCCGAACCAGTGGTAGATGCTTTTGACGATTCAAAAGAACTTGTAAAAGTCTAATTGAATAAAAATATTTTGAATTTTGAATTTTGAACCAACCTCAAGCCAATTGCGTATTCTTTGACAAATGAACGGTCAAGGGCGTAACCAGCGCATCTGATTAGCTCCATCGGATCACGTTGGCTTATATAACGGTCGAGAAGAACGTGCGGAGTTACGCAAGCAACGTGAGTTCAAGTTCACGTGTCGAACGCCGCGTGACCGCCACTACCACACGTGCAGGACAATAATGCTAAGGTCATGTCCATTCTGGTGTTTGTTTGCGAGCCTGATGCGATTTAGATGCGATATTGATCTTGAAAATGCTATGCTCGTAACTTCTCTGCAACGTTAATGGTCTAACGCCATTTTTTTCCAATTTTATTTTGGATTTAATAAAGGATTGTAATAAGGATGTAGAGGATGGCCTGATACAACCTAGATAAGTAAAAGTAGGTAGTTTACACAATAGTATGCGTATAACAAACCCATCTTAGATTACCTTCTAGAAGTAGACCGTACAGTATTCAGATATGAATGTTCAGTTCCAGAATGAATTAATACGATTAAAATGTAATATAAATTTTTGACAAAAGAAGCTCTGGTGACCGACAAATGATGGTATAACCACTTTCAAATTAGGTAGATTAGATAAATGGCACAGGCCAGTGTCGGGCCATTTTTGATTCTTTTCATTATTCAAAATTATACTTTTGTACTTACTCAAAAAAAAAATTTTCATGTTGAATAACTTTTTGAAACACATACAGGGCAATTCGACCCAAAAATGGACACGACCTTAGATTATTCTGAAGTAAATTCTCAAGTCAATGTCCTTTCTTGTATATTTTATTAATACGCTTGAAATGAATTCGCCGTTGGTTCTTTCGAAATTAGAAGTCTGCTCGTAACTTTGTTGTTGTTTGGTTTATTTTCGGAAGCTCAAAATAATGTTGTTCTTTTTGTTTAATTGTATTGCTTTTGTTTTACACGTTACATAGTTAACGACGACATTCATTATCATAATCGTCAACCGATAGGCGTCCACTGCTGGGCTTAGATTTCTTGTAGGGAGTCCCACATGCCACGGTTTTGATCTGCCTGAATCCAGCAGCTCCCTACGATTCGTTTGATTTAGTCTGTCCGCCTAGTAGGCCGCAACGATGCGCTTTCCGGTGCAAGGTCGCCAATCAAGCACCTTGGGACAGTACTAAGGAGACTTGGCAAAGTTTACTTGAGTAAAATGAGTTTGTTTAAATGCATTAGCTAGAGAGCATTCCTGGATTTTTCAGTCTGGAATTTTTGAATTTAAAAGCATATTGAAACGTTGACAATGAGAGACGCCTGTGGGACGTAAGGTCACCTGTCAAACATGAGAAATAGTTCATCTTCGCTTGCAATAACAACATGTCACTCTCAATGTACAAATATCTTTATCACTTAACTTTAATGACCGACAGTAAAGTTGTTATTTTCAACATGTTTTCAACTAGTAGGCATTGCGTTACCTATAACATTAAACTCAGTTGAAACATAAAAATGTTTTTTAAAACTATTTTCTGTTACAAGTTAAAGTAACTAATTACAATCATTATCATATTTGTAAGCAATAAGGAAGTTTTAAAAATAAAACATTCGCTTTGAAGCGATAATCGACGAATTAAAAATTAACGCTTACTTTAGTGATGAGTTTTTGTTGTTACACAACAGGTATAATTATCTAAGGTAATGATTATATTCATATCCATTGTTCAATCTATGATGTAGGTATACTGTAGAAATATTTATTTCATTTAAAAAAAATACCTTAGAAATAAAATTTTAGTCTAAATATCAACATCGTTGATTGCTTCAAGAATAAGGCCGGAATGCGGTTAATCTATGACGCTGCATTATTATGTAATCGCAAAGACAAAATCTGTAAACAGAGAGGTCAAATAGTGCATTTATATTGACAGTAGCTAGATAGTTACGTAAGTCGCTAAAAATGTCTTGTTTGTCGAACAGTGAGTCACAGAGATACATGTATTATGAAATACCTATTCCCGGTTTATCTTTATGTAGGTATATTACAATTATGTTTTTCTTTCTTTGTGTTATATGTCTCTATAGTAACTGATATTTTTATAGGTGTGATAAAAACATTATGAGTTTAACGTGAAATATAGGAAAATGTTTGTTTATATGATAAATAAGTTAAATCGTGCAATCATTTATTTGTAGTTACTTTGATTGTTTACACTCTGAAAACTTAATAAATAAATCGCCATCTCAAAAAGTTGACATATCACTAACGTACCTACTTGAAAAAAAAACTGTTTGTTTTTTTTAAAATAAGTAATTTAATTTAAAAAGTAATAGTTTTTACATGAAAGCTCACAAGTTGCAGTCGAAATTTTGAATAATAAAATAATCAAAAGTTAAATAAGTAATTGTCTTTATTTCGCAAAAACGATCACGAAAACTCAGTGAAATATTCGGCAGGTACTCATTTTTAAACCTGGGTAATAAGTCTGTTGAACTTTCTCTGTAGTCTATTAAAAATGGGAATTAATGGGAAAATTACGAGAAAATTTTAGGGATGGTGAAATCAAAGGGCACGTGGTCGCCCCCTCAAGCCCGTGCCTTCCTCCATCTCTCCCTCCCTCACCTGACTGATCAACGTGAGCATTACAACTAGAACACGTGTTTATACTCTGTGGTACAGTGCTAAGGTTGTGACATTAGTTAGTATCTATAGTTTTTACGGTTACTTTCAATTAGTAAAATACCTTTCAGATACGAATTTTTTTGGCTTAACTTGTAGTCAAAAGTTAAAAAAAACTAAATTAAAATCGGTTCATTCGTTTAGGCACTACGATGCCACAGACAGATACACAGATACACACGTCAAACCTATAACACCCCTCTTTTTGGGTCGGGGGTTAAAAATAGGTAAAAATCTTAGATTAAGGATCCTTAATCCAAGGTAAAAAATAAAAATATACCTTTCAGCTACGAACTTCTTTTAATTCATTTAGTAATCAACAGCGTTAAAGATAATTCAATTTTAAATTTTAAACTTAATACAAAAATAAGGCTAATTATGACTAGGTACAAGTTTCAGTTTGCTTAGAAGTAATTATTAATAATATTAATAATAACAGTAGCTGTTTGAAAATACCAAATAATTAATTGTTTTAAAAATAACTACGCGAGCTTTACAACTTAACAAGTTATGCCTTAACTTGTAGTCAAAAGTTAAAAGTGGGTAAAAATATATGTTTTAAATAGTAAATGTGCAACGTGACTGATTGCACGCAGTTATAACACGTGCTAATACTTTATGTACTCCGCAGTTCAATGTGAAGGTTAAAACATAACCTAGCACAAGCCGAGTGCTAGTTTCCAATGCTAGTTTTGAATAACTATGGATACAATAGAATAGAATAGATTTTTATTCAAATAGACTTTTACAAGTGCTTTTGAATAGTCAAATAATTTACCACTTTTTGTTTTTACAAACGATTTAAAAAATGTCTCTTTATTTTTCAGTTCGTAGTGCTTTGGATTTACTAATACCTTTAGTGTCATTTATTTGCTGAATGATTGATCATTCAAAACTTATTTATTTTATGTAGGATAACTATAGTACGCGACAGACCGAAATGGCAATCTGGGCGGGGACGGGATGCGAAGAAATTAAATGGGATATTTTTTTTATTAGAAAAGGAAAAGATTTTAAACATACCAACCGAAACCGAAAGAAATGGCAAAGAGTAACTTACATATAAAAATGTTAAAGTTAAAAATGTTAACTTATACCCACAGATAACCAAAAAACAATACTTATAGCTAAAAGTTCTCATAAGTTAGTTTAAAACATTACATTAAGAATGCCAGTAATTGCTCAATCCAACCTTGAAATGACGAAACATCAATTTCATAACGAGTTTGTACCAGATGACTTTGAGTGTAAAAAGCGTGGTACCGTACGAAGCCAGTTTTTGGCTAACGGTTAGTAAGAAAGTAAATGATTAGTTATAACTGTCTTCAAATGCCGATTGTTATACAAGACGCGATATTACCGTTAGTGGAATTTCGAACGGTATCAAATTTGTTATCAAAATGATATTTTTGAGAAATTGTGTCAGTGGTTAGGTTATTGATGAATTGATTTTAATTGTTTAGGAAGTTAGCGATTTTTATAACTACTTGTTGAACTACATTATAGTAGTACCGTTGGTAAATAGTAATTGGAACTCGTAGTTCATACTTCATGTATATAATTTACCTAGAAGCTTTTACACTATAAGTTTATAGGTCTTTCAGTCTTCTAAAGCTTCTTCTTAACCTAAACATAATAGTAATCTAATCTAGAAATAGAAATCTAATAAAGTAAAAATAATAGTAATAGTAATCTCTTTTACTTATGCTTTTGGTGTACGATAATCAGTTCTTAAATCAGCAGCAGTTAAAGTTTTTAATAATCTATAAAAATAGTGCAAATGAAAAAAATGTAAACATCTTTGTTGACTCGGGCGCCTAAGATTTTGATTCAGACACTAGAAAAAATCCAAAAAGTTATAATTTGATAAATATTTTTAAAATAATATTTGTCACGTCGATTATGTGAGTATGTGGAAATTGTCTATGCTTTTTTATAGTTTGCTATTAATATTCTCATAACCGTAAGACCGTATAGATATCAGTAATAGCCAGTGTTGAACCGTTTGTGCCGTCAACCGACCAGTTAACGTACTTTTTTATAACTTTCAAACAGCAGTTAGCGTCATAGCAAGAAAAGATAAACTATGCAATGAAAATTAGAATTTTTGTCTTAAAAAAATATATTTTTTTCAATTATTTATTGTTTCAATAATGAAAGTGAACTTTGAAACTGGAACATAACCTAACGTATTTGATTCGTTTACGTAGTACGCAAATAAGTTAATTAAGTAAATGTCATTGGTTGTATAATGATAGTGAATTTTAAAAATAAATCGCCTTGGAACTAGAACCTAACCTAACGATTTTTTTCACTTACGTAGTAGGTACTGAATACTTTTTGTATGATTTACACCTATAAGTATAGTCAGACGGTCGAAACGGCAAAAAATGCTTATTCAATGTAACTGTAATGAAATATAGCTGTTGATAACGGTTTTAAAAAGTCGGTGAATCAACTGTTTTTTTAATTAATGTAAAGTTTTGCCTTTTACAGTAACCCAAAATAATTTATTTATATTCTTATTTAAAAATAAGTGATTTTGTTGGAATGCTATATTAATTATGACCCTAACATATTATTTAAAAGGTTCAACTTACAATTTTCTTGATATTTGCAGTTCACATGTGTTCATTATTTTTATGGAGCTAAAGCAAAAAAATACTTTTTACATTTTTTCATTTACATATTTTTGAGAAGTTGAGATTTACGAATTGAGCAACTCAGTTAAAAAGTTAATTTACAACATTTACGAAAGCTTTTCAGGATGGAATCAGGGAGATTTTTGCAGATTTTTAGTTTTCTTCACATACAAAATAAAAAATCTTCTTAAAAAAATTAACCTGCGTCAAAAGCCAATTTTAGAACTAAACAAAAGTTCGTGATACAACCTTACTCAAGACAACGGGTAAAGTAAAAGCCTTCGACGTTTCAACCAATTATAGCTGGCTTTTAATCGACAGTTAGCCGTAACGGGCGCGCGTGCGCATCTGGGACGGCCTACTGACACCGAACGAACCCATCCGCGAGTTAACCTAACTAATAACCTGTCTTTTGCTAATCAGGGTTCCGTAGCCCCAAAACGGAGCCCTATTAATGTCACTCTGCTGTCTGTGTGCCACGGGTCTCTAGCTTGTACACGAAATGAGTTACAAATCTGAAAATTTAATATTTGGTTAAGAACCTTGACCCAAAACCAAATATAAAATTACAAATTCAATTAAATTATTTTTCAGGCAGACTACCATACATGAAAACCTTTTAACTGTTGCGTCTTTATTGGTGCTAATAATAATAGGTATAAAGAAACCAATAAGTACAATAATTCCAGACTTACCATTATATACACTTTTATCCTACACAATACTACACATAATAAATACGTTTTCAATTAGAATAGAAGATTTTTACTAACGAAAAGTAGTATCTGAATGTGCAAAGAATACTTAGTGGTATTATAGTATGTATTGCGTTATAAATTATAACTGATTACAATTCGCTGTCAGCAATCAGCATAACTGTTGTTATTGCATCCTACATATTTTACTTTGCGGTTGAACCGCTGCGCTGGTAGATCTGTCTGCTGCTATTCAAAAGTTAATAGATCAGTCGACAGTTTTTTCTTTTATAAATAGATTTTACTATCAATCAATCAATCAGACTTTTTGCTTCCACTTCTGAACGTAGGCCTTCGCGAGAGCGTGCCACCACACGCGGTCCTCCGGACGGACGCTTCCTCGTCCACCCACTTTCCACCATCTTCTTAAGATCGTCAGTCCAGCAGGTTGGGGGTTGCTAAAAAGGGTATTTTTTTAAACTGGAATAATTTCAAAAAGAAAAGTCCTGACTGACTTATCAGAGCGACATCTAGCTTAAACCCTGGAGTTAAAAAGCTGATTTTTTTCACAAAGCTTCTCTTTATAAAGTAGACAAGAAATAAAGCTAATTTTTAAATTCCCAGGGCGAAATCAAAAGCGATCGCTAGTAAAGAAATAAGCCAAAATAATCGGAAATTGTAAGGTACCTAATGAAAATGATAAACGTTCAAAACATCTTAAAATTCTCTAGCGTTGGGCTAATGACCTTTTTCGAATTTCATAATATGAAGTCGTTTGTGAATCACTTTGTTCCCATATAAGCAGTGACCTCTATATTAACTTCAATGCGTATACTTAAGTGAGAACACGTGTTTTGAATGAAATGAACATATTGCTGGAAAAGCCGGGATAGTCTCGAAATTTGATTGAAAAAAATGACTGAAATACAGACGAATAGATAGACGGACTATAGGTACTAAACTAGAATTCCTTGTTTTACTATTGAAATATGAAAAATTATATATTTGGTATTTAAAGGGTAAGGCGCACTACTTATTTTTAATTCATTTCGAATTTATGCAAAAACTAAAATAACCTTTAGAAAGCTATGAAAAAGTGTGAATAGTGTCGGAATACCAAGAAATTCCTGAAAATGTCAATTTTTTAGGCTACCCTAGTGTCGAAGATGGGAATAGTTAAAATTACATTCAGATCCGTTAGGAAACGCATAACATCTTTAGAAAATTTAGAAAGAACTCTCACGTTGGGATTACCAAACCTCGTGCTCTTTAACGTGACTACAAAAAAAAACGGCGTAGTTCTATGAATAGTTTGTATTCAGTAGTTTTATGAGTTTTCACAACAATGGCGCGATTTTCATTCATTGTTGTCCTTGATAGTAGTTTTGTTGGTGATTATTGGTTTTTGAACGTTTTTCTAACTTCCTGCCGTTGTTTGATTTTAGTAGGAGAAAAGAAAATAAAGACAGATTTATGTCTTAGTTTTCACGATCAATTATTTTGAAATATTTTCAGAGTTTTATAAAATATACGAAACGCCTTCGCAGATATGATTTTTGGTATAAGCGCCTTTTTAGTAATGTCTTAGACCATCATCAACATCATTTATATTATGATCAATCAATTTTTCGATTAAGTATCAATTTTTCAAAATAGATCATTGACCCTGGTGGTGGGGGAATAAACTATGTGAGTAGGAAAATAATTAGGACCTTCTCTTTACTCAAGTTCATTCACACCGATCGATAGGGACCGTATTTTAATATCAAATAAATATCTGAGGTCGATGTTCTCAATCTCGGCCCACGCAGCAACCAACGTGAGACCTCTTGCGAAATCTAAATATTGTACTGAATCTGTGCTTAGCTAATAAAGCACTTAGTTGACTTTACTATACCTTCTCTAGGCACATGGCCGCAGGCGTGGCTTTTTACTCGCTCCAAATAGCTACTTCAGCGCTAACTTAACATTTCAAATATCACTTACGGTGCAATAACTCCCGTTGGAAATTGAGTTTTAACAGTGTCATTGTACGGGTGATCTCTGAAACGTTTAGTCCGCACGTGAGGTTAGATAATTTGACTTACTGAACTGAAATATCGTATAGAGGCATGAAAAATAAATTGTAATGTGGCAACGTGGTTACACAGAATTGAAAAGTTGCGCGTAGTCTTGCAACATCACATTTTTGCAAGCGTACGTAATTTGTAAGACGTTTAGTAAATTGGGATTGTGTATTAACGTAACGTCTCTTTTGTTACAGAGCCACAGTGAAGATCCGTGCGGACCGGGCGTCGTCCGCCGCAACATGGTCGCCGAGTTCATCCTGAGCCAGCAGCAGCTGCTGGGAGCGGGAGGCGCGGCGCTGGGCCCCTCGCCCAGCCCCGCGCGCGTGCCGCCCCCGCCGCGCAGCCGCCTCTCCGTCTCCCCGCACTTCCCCATGGACGGCCCGCCCTCCGTCGGCAGCCCCGGCGACCCCAACGACTACGGCAACTCCTTCGACTTCAACAAAAGGAAGGAGTTCTTCGGGCAGCGCAAGCAGAGGGAGTTCATCCCGGACAACAAGAAAGATGACGGCTACTGGGACCGCAGGCGGCGGAACAACGAGGCCGCCAAGCGCTCGCGCGAAAAGCGCCGCTTCAACGACATGGTGCTCGAGCAGCGCGTCGTCGAACTCTCCAAAGAGAACCACGTACTGAAAGCGCAACTCGACGCGATCAAGGAGAAGTACGGCATCTGCGGCGAAACCCTCATCAGCATCGACCAAGTGCTGGCGACTTTGCCTACTTGTGACCAGGTTCTCTGCGTCACGAAGAGGAGTAAGCTCTCCGGCAACGCTCTGTTCCCGCCAGCGCCGCCCCCGCCGCCCCCGCTACCCCCGGCATCACCGCCGTCGCCGCCGCCTCAGCGTGCCCCCGAACCTTACCAAGAGAGGCTTCCGGCACCCGAAGCGTACTACCCCCACCCGGCACACTATGAACCTCCCGGTTCAGTTCTCAATCTCTCCCGATCTCGCCGCGCCCCTTCGCCATACGAGCTCTCCTCTCTCTCCGGATCCGGAGATGAAACAGCCGAGCAGTACGCTCCGGAAAACAATTGTCTCCCACTCAAACTGCGCCACAAGTCACACCTCGGCGACAAGGACGTCGCGAGCGCCCTCCTCTCCCTGCAGCACATCAAGCAGGAGCCCGGCCCCCGGTCCTCGCCGTCGTGGGACGGGGAAGGGTCGAGCGACGAGAGGGACTCGGGGATCTCACTGGGCGCGGAGTACAGGCCGCCGCGGTCCGACGAGCGGATGGCGGAGGAGGAGGACGCGCACCTGAAGGCGGAGCTGGCGCGGCTCGCCACCGAGGTGGCCACGCTCAAGAACATGATGCACCAGAACAAAGCGCGCGCGCTGGAGCACTGAGCCGCCGCGGCCGCGCCTGCGCCTGACCGCGCAGCCAGCGCCTCGTTCCGCGATCGCGAGTCGATCTAGTTCGTACAAACTGTCTCAACCTACCCCTCCTCCGTAGTCGAAGTTACCACGTAAAGAGAATATATTTGTATGATATTGTGCAGCTGTACGCGGCTAAGTCGCAACGCCTAATGTAGTCCTTCCTAGTAGTCGTATCGGTGTATCGTATGATATCGTAGGGTAGAGAGAGTCGTCCGGTCGACGCGCGCGTGGACCGCACATGAGACTTATTCGTTTTCGGTTTAGACTTTTCGAGCAGAGAAAACTTATCTACTCAGTGATAGATTTTAAAAAAGATGCATTTTTAGTGGTGAGCTATGTATAATGTATATGTAATATTATAAGTAAGCGCAGTAGATCTGTTTCATCTCTTCGAAGACTCGGTAGTGAAAATCGATGGCTAAAGACTATTTCTCTTGTAAGTTAGTATTAAGTCGATCTAAGTAAAATTAAGTCCTACTTGGATGTTTATTTATAATGTTTAATGTATAGTCTTTCTCATTCGGAATGCCCGTTAAGTTCCAAACCAAAAACATATATGAGATCGATCCTCTAGCTGTCAAGAAATCGCAAAATAATCTTAAGATTTTAATATTTCCACTTAAAATTAATATTGTTCAGAGTATTGAGTAATCAGGAAATAAGGATACCAGTGCCTTCGACAATACATACCTACCTTGAATAGCTACCTTTTAAAAGTAATATTTTTGTACATTTGTTAGAAAAAGCATGGCGATTTCAATTGTCTATACCGTAAGTGGCCCCTACCACGAGTCCAGCTCTGCGATAAAATCGCGTCGATTATGGGTATTAAAATTGTTTTAAAAACTGATTCGCATGGCGTTTCACTCATTTTTATTTCGCCTCGCGTCTCGTCTTCGAGTTCAGACCCGTGGTCGGGGACTTGTATCAAATCCTAGAAGGCTTGATGGAAAGTATTCGATGTAGCTATACTCCTATTGCCCAAAGGGCGTGTGATAGGGACTGAAAGGAGTTTTAAGTATTTATTTATTCGGACCGTGAAAGAGGATTTTACAATTTATTATCTTTGTATAAGAAACACTATACGATATAAATAAATTGTGTACATTACATTTAAACAAATGAATTTTATTTAATCCCTACCAGAAAGATCATAAACCTTATCCATACCATACAAAACCATATACATATACCTATCTACTTATAAGCAGTACCTACCAGCGAGAGCTTTTAATATTTCGTCGGAAGAAAAAACTTTTCATCAAAATCGAACTTCATATTGCAATATAGAGATTAGGTACAATATTCTCTCAGAATGTTACTTAGCAGTTTAAAAAGCTTCCATGTGGAATCCTCTCCAAGAGGTCGAATCGCTAACTCAGTGCCTAATGTTGAATGATAGCCGCCGAGCTCGTTTTCCAAACCATTGAAGGTTTTCAACGAAAAAATATTTTAACTTCACCCATGAAGCAGCAATGTAGAACCAACCAAACTCGGTGGCTATCACGCAGTGTTAGACACTGAGTTAGCGAATCACCTAGTAGGACATGATTTGCGCTTCTCTAGTAGGCATTGTACCATGCAAAGGTGTGTGAAGACGTCCAGCCCACACTTGGCCAATACGGTAGACTATGGCCGAACCTTTGTCATTCTGAGAGAAGACCTGTGCTCAGTAGTGAGCCGGCGACGATGGGTTGATCATGATCATGATTAAGTTGCTTGATCAGAAATTAGTCACAAATAGCATCTCCATCGACGCCCTCAATGACCGGAAGCTCCTCTTTCGCTTTCTCAAGCCCTAATTAAATAGCAATCGTTAGTTGTTCAGAGGGCCTAGAAAAAGTGACATTTTATTAGCGATATCGCTAGTAGAAAAGTCCAAAAATGTATGGGGTTGACATTAGCTATCGAAATGTCACACACATGTCAAATGAGTTCGCACACATGTCAAATGAGTTCGCGCACATTGTACCTATAGTGCGCGACAGGTCCAAATCGCAATCGGGGTATGAGGTGGGGGGACACCCCGCACACCCGCGCTATCCCGCACGGGGTTAGCGCGGGGGCTGTGTGGGTGTGAGAAGCGTCCCCGCCCCGGTTGCCATCTCGACCTGTCGCGTACTATCTATACATATAATAAAATTGTAGAAAAGTGGTGTCTGTACAATGGAAATATATAAAAAAAAGTAGCAGGGGTTGTTATTATATCGATGCCGAACCCGAAATTGTAATTAATTTTTTTTTGTCTGTTTGTCTGTGTGTTTGTGCACGCAAATATCAGAAACGGCTTATTCGATTTAGATACGGTTTTCATTAATATATTGAAGTAAGCTTCACTTAACATTTCGTGTTTATTTCATGTCAATCGGTTCATAAATAAAAAAGTTATGTCTATTTAAAGAATCACGCTGCCCAAAAAGTCACTATTCCACGCGAACGAAGTCGCGGGCACAGCTAGTTAAGTAAATAATTGTAAGTAGGTTTAATTGATGCAGCCAAAGGTGGGAATTGATAGTTATCAGAAGGCATTGCACAGTGCAAAGGTGAGTGAAGTCTGCCAGTCCATACTTGGCCAATGCGGTAGACTATGGCCGAACCTTAAACTTTTGTCATTCTAAGAGAAGACCCGTGCTCAGTAGTGACCCGGGCTGATCACGATGATGATGATTAGGTTGCTTGGTCAGAAATTGGTCACAAATAGAATCTCTATCGACGC
Source organism: Maniola jurtina (assembly GCF_905333055.1). Classification (NCBI taxonomy): domain Eukaryota; kingdom Metazoa; phylum Arthropoda; class Insecta; order Lepidoptera; family Nymphalidae; genus Maniola; species Maniola jurtina. The sequence goes on from NC_060051.1 coordinate 2,976,002, forward strand.
CCTCCATGACCTGAAGATCTTTCGCTTTCTCAATACATAGGTACAGTCAAAGGCAGTAAGTCGTTTAGCACCTATTCGCGTGGCACGGTTATTCGCATGCGTTAAATGTGTGTGACGTGATTATAGAAAAAGGTCATAAGAGCAGGTTTTTGATGCAACAGTTGCGCGGAATTGCTACTCGAATTCTGAGGTCGACTGTATCTAATTAGGTAGCACTTGTCAGTTGTTCAGGCCAGTCAAGTACCTACGTTTGTGCGAATTGTACCTAGTTAACTAAAGTAAGTAGCTTTAATTGATCTAGTCAAAGATGGGAAACGATAGTTATCAGGCGACATCGTGCTCAAAGGAAAAACCTGTCATTAAAAAAACCTGCTCTCACCCACAACGGGTAACTTGTAGGTAAGTAAGTATATAAGTTACTAGATGGTCCGACTTTGTCCGCATCGATAAAACTTATGTTTTGAAAAATTCAGTGAGAAATCTTTGTTTTTCCGGGATAAAATGTTGCCTATAATACGCGACAGATTGAGATGGCAATCGGGGTATGAGGCGGGAGGACCCGCCGCACGTCACTCGCGTTATCCCGCAAAGAGTAAGCGCAGGGGGTGTGCGGGTGTGGTGGGCGTCCCAACCTCGGTTGCCAACCTGTCGCTCACTGTACATACTTCTCCGTTGCATATTAGAAGCAAGTTTCTCGGTACAAATTGGATCAGTTCTAACCCATATAATGCCCGGGTGCAAACAATTCTTGAGAGGCCGGCAATGCATTGGCGGTTCCTCTGGTAGGTACCAACTACCAACTGCAAATGTTCACGGGTAGCAGTAATCACTTAACATCAGGTGACTCGCCTGCTCGTTTTCAATGGCCCCATCCTTGTACCTAAGTACCTACTACAATCACTATTATTATAAATGCGAAAGTGTGTTTGTTTATTGGTTTGTTCTTCAATCAAATCGCAACGGATTGACGTGATGTTTTGCATACATATAGTTAAAGACTTTGATTTTTTTTTTTTTTTACTATTCAAATTTCTTTTAATTTCTGTATAAAATTGCATTAATTTAAATTATCACTTAGAACTAGATTTACAACATAGACTTTGGTGTGAGGCCCTTTTTTTTTTTTTTTTTTTTTTTTTTTTTGTTGACGCTGGGGAATGCATTTACGCATCCCCCCCGGAGGGAGGGTATGTGGGACTCGCCGGCCGAGAGGCGACCGGAATACCCACTAAACCCCAGCGGCGCTACTGCGCGTCGCCTGGCGACTGGGTCACGGGAACGGCCGTAGCAAACAACCGCGACCCAGCCAGCGACGTCTGCCAAGGCAGACCCTCCACCGGGGACCTGCTCGGTCCCCATCGACGCACCTCCGGGACGCACCAACGAAGTGCGTCCCCCGACCTTGGGACGCGCACGTCGCCCGCGTCCCATCCTCCGCTTCATCCACTGTGCCCTCTGCTAGTCAGAGGGACACGCGGAGAAACCTCCCCCCCTGCCAGGTCATTAGCCATAGCCAACAATATCTCCGAAGAGAAATTATTAGCCATGTTACCGGGGCGCACCGGCCCGAACACTGCTCTTCCCCTCGGACGCATCCAAAAGGGACCAGCAGCATCCAGGCACACTGGGAGGTTACCTGGCTGGCGCCCCTTGGTGTGAGGCCCTGCCTCCTGATGAAGTGAAAACTGTGTTTCAGGAGGCAGTGTCTTCCCATAATATAGTGTTCAGCACAATATAATATAACCACTTATAATAATTAAATTAAATTTAAATTTAAAACCATTAACAGGGCTCTCTCCGTCACTCGTTTCTGCTCGTTTCATACAATCGTAGTTCTAATTTCATTTGAATATTAAGCAACCAAAGTCCATGAAATTTTGCAGACATATTCTAGAAACTAATATCTGTGTCTGTGGTGTTTTAGATTTTTATAAAAATATGTAGTTTTAAAATTACAGGGGCTCAAAGATTTGTATGAAAATTTTTAAGACCGCGTAACTTTGAAACCGAATATTCTAACAGAAATCTGGAAAACCACAGACATAGATATTAGTTTCTTGAATATGTCTGCAAAATTTCATGGACTTTGGTTGCTTAATATTCAAATGAAATTGGAACTACGATTGTATGAAACGACTGACGGAGAGAGCCCTCTTAAAGAGTTTTTTCGAGTTCTCGGGATAAAAGTAGCACTTTCCAGATCTGTAATTAATATCACATCAATGCGTTGCTCCGTTGCGACGTGATTGAAGGACAAACAAACACACTTTCGCATTTATAATACGAAGTAAGTAATGACAGCAGTTTACCCAAATAACGTTTCAAGTACACGAAGAGCAGTGGCGCGCGACGTTTCTGTAACCCGGTTACAAGTTACGTTAGGTACCTACTTTACAAGTGTTTTGGCAACGTAAGAGCTCGTTCACACAGGCTGCGTAAGCGTAGACGTAGCGCGTACTATTGCGTTGTAATATATGGAACTGTATGAGACATGGCGTACCGCTTGCGTGGCGTGAACGTTCAAGTAGACGTAATGCGTGCAGCTACGTCTACGGGTTCACGCGCGTCACTACGCACGTACGTGCTGCATACGCAATTGGTGTGAATCGGTCGCTAGTCGTACACCTAAAGACCGATTACATTGGGTCAGTTACTAAGTACTGACTTGTAACTCAAGTGGTCTAACTACACTGGAGCGCTTTCAGCTTATTATAGATAAAGAGCCAAGGCGTGCTAGACCTTCGTTATTTTATAAAAGCTGAAAGTTTCTTTGCTATTGTCTCCAACACCGGGAGGAACGATCAGCGACTATGAAGTTTGGATCATGGTGGCTTTGGGCAGGGGCGCCGGTTTTTTAAAATTCCCGTGGGTGCTCCAGCCATTTTAATGACATACCTACCTAACTACTTATATTTTTGTTAGTTATATCAGTACTAGCTGACCTGGGTGAACTTTGTACTGCCGCGCCGTACCTAGTAGAATTATTTTAGATAGTCGTGGGTGCCCAGCACCCACTATTTACCTCTCGTGGGTGCTAGAGCACCCGAGCACCCACGGAGTCGGTGCCCCTGGCTTTGGGAGATAACAGGTAACAAAGGTGTAAAAAAGTTTAGTAACTGGCAGAGGGTTGCCACTTTCCTAAGGCTGAACGATAGACTGCACTTGGACTTTGCTCAGACTTAAGACACTGTTAAAACGAGACAGCGCTATACCGCTGGCATAAATCTGTCTCGTTTTAACTGAAACTTAAGTCTAAGTAAAGTTAAAGTGCGCTCTATAGATGTCAACGCAAGTGTCTGGCAATGCATGGTGTGATTTGTAATACTAACCCGAAAAAATAAAAAATAAATTAGACTTCATACTTTGACGTAAGATTTTTTACACCTTTGTTACCTGTTATCTCCCAAAGCCACCATGATTCAAACTTCATAGTCGTTGATCGTTCCTCCCTGTGTTGGGGACAACACGCATAGGAACTTTTATAAAATAACGAAGGTCTGACCCTCGCGTTCTTGTGGTCCAATAGAGGTATCCGCCATGAAAGCTACTCAGACCGTGTTTGAACTTTGAATCGATACATAAATTATCAAACCCTGGGGCCAGAGTTGTATAAGTTACTAGCTGATGCCCGCGACTTCGTTCGCGTGGATGTAGTTTTTTAAAAATCCCGTGGGAACTCTTTGATTTTCCGGGATAAAAAGTAGCCTATGTGCTAATCCAGAGTATATCTATCTCCATTCTAAATTTCAGCCCAATCCGTCCAGTAGTTTTTGCGTGAAGGAGTAACATACACACACACACACACACACATACAAACTTTCGCCTTTATAATATTAGTGTGATGCAGCACCTGAAATTAAGACCTGAAATGAAGCATAACTCCGGAAAGATAGAGTTGCGTGCTTAGGACTTGCTTAGGATTTAATAGGGTAATGTAAACAATAAATTAATAGGATATTTTGAAACAGAGGTAATTTGAAACAGTACTGACTTCGCGAAACTTGAAATTGTTAGCGAGCTCATAACGTTACCTCTACTTCATTCAAGGCCCGCGCTCCGATATATCAATCACTAGCTGATACCCGCGACTTCGTTAGCGTGGATGTAGGTTTTTTAAAATTCCCGTGGGAACTCTTTGATTTTCCGGGATAAAAAGTAGCCTATGTGCTAATCCAGGGTATAATCTATTGCCATTCTAAATTTCAGCCCAATCCGTCCAGTAGTTTTTGCGTGAAGGAGTAACAAACATACACACACACACACACACACACACACACATACAAACTTTCTCCTTTATAATATTAGTATCAATCATTTCTATTTTACAAACCTTCCAAAAACTGTTTCAACTCACCCTGATCACTGTTTCAATTTATCTGTTGTACGAGGGGAGTTGAAACAAATTACTTATTACATTCAAGTCGATTTTTCAGTCGCTACATAATCGTGAAAATGTAAGAAAATGAACTATCATTTTCAACAGAATAGAATAGAAAAGAATAGATTTTTATTCAAGTAGACTTTTACAAGTGCTTTTTAATCGTTAAAATAATTTACCACTGGTGCGGAATGCCGTTCCTACCGAGAAGAACCAGCAAGAAACTCGGCAGTTGCTCCTTTCAATTGTTCAATTTACAATAACGGCAGTAATCTCATGATATATATACAATACGATGTGCGTTTAGATTTTGTGTATGAAGCAGAAATGACAAAATTTTATTTGTTTAATTGTTCATAATTTACACGGTCCTTTATTCCAAAATTGTTTCAACTGCCCTCAGTCTCTTGTACCTATTTATATAATCAAGGTTTCAAAAAACTAGAAAAACACAAGTAATACGTCGATCTATAATTTTTATTTATACTCGTTATTATATAGTTTGACGAATTATATACAATTACATAATATCATTATGTTTCATATTACATAGGTACCTTTTAGGAAATTTTCTTGTCTTAGCTAAATTCACAATTTTTTTTCAAACTTTTTGCTTGATAACCAAATTATTTACTTACTGAGATTTACAGCGCCTTTTATGGCTTTCAAAATCTTTGGATTTTGATAAATTTTGTTTCTTAACAACATAGATTTTATGCTTTAAATGAACATAGGTACTATAATATTAAATAATATATATGATATTGTGTTAAGTATAATAATAATTATTATTATGAAGTTCATATCATACAAATCCCATCAAAATCAGTCAGTGAATAGCTACGATGATTAGAATACAATTTGCGCGCAATTTTTTTAATCGTCATCAAACTAATTATAAATTATGATAGTATGAACGGGTTTATTTGACTCATTTACATACATTTCTGATTGAAGTTAATTCGGGTTCCGCATCTTGTTACATTTGCAAGTCTCGGTTTGACCAAGACTTTAAACATAATATCAGTCACGTATTTTTTTTAATCAGATATAAGTTAGCCCTTGACTGCAATCTCACCTGGTGGTAAGTGATGATGCAGTCTAAGATAGGATCGGGCTAACTTGGAAGGGATAGGTATGGTAGTTTTAATAAACCCATATCCCTTTGGTTTCTACATGGCATCGTACCGGAACGCTAAATTGATTTGTGGCACGGTTTGCCGGTAGGCTGGTAACTAGTCACGGCCGAAGCCTCCCGACCAGTCTCTGGTCTGGTCCCACCAGACCAGACCAGAGATTTAGAAATAATAAAGTTCAAAATCCCTGCCTGTTCAAATTTTTGTCACAACAGTTTTTTGTCGAATGTCGCGAGCTTAAAATAACTTAAATTAGAATTTGAATAAGTAAACAACTATAGCAATAATTAGAAATATTTTTCTTATAAAAATATGAGTAACAATATTATAAGTAATGAAGTAAGTATAGTAAATAATATCAGTCACATAGATATAGGTGGAGACACATTACTGTATTTTACTCTACACTCACAGAAGGTGATCAGAGTCATACTTGTTACATCAAGCGTCAGTTCTGCACCTGATCTCTCTCCAAACATGTCGGGTTGCCGTTCCATCGGGCTATGAGAGTGAGGAAACAGAGATAGAGAGTGTATCTGTGTTTGCACTTTGCATACACACTTGTGCACTTTACTACCGTCCTATTTCTAAAAAGCCAGTATGATAATATTTTCTACGTGAAATTCAGTTACGGTGCCTAATCTCAACGGAGGTTAGCCAACTAGTAACTACCAATTTATTCCCTCACTCTAAGGCACTTAGATCTCCACGGGCGAGGATATCGCGACGAGTCCGTCATACTATCGTCGGATAATCTCCCCGGTACAACGATAATTCCGCTACCGAGTCGTCGCGACTCGCAGCTATACGCACGAGACCACAACGGATCGCCGCGTGACGTGACCGAACGTCTCGTTGGGCCTCTCAAAGTCTCAACTGTGAGGTCGCGCGGGGAATTTGCGAGACCCGACGATATCGTTGCGAGTCACTCAACGTATCGCCGCGATAATATCGCCCTGTTAAGATAAGCCCATAGAGTTTGTATCGGATTTGTGGCACGGCGAGATTATCGCCGATACTCTCTCTCCCCCGTGGAGATGGCGCCTTATAGTCCGTCAGATCGGAAAGAAATCAGGCGCAGAACAAACTGCTTTAGTACTTTCCGAGGCACAAGGATGTAATACCGCCGATTTTCCGATTCCGGGCTGGAACTGATAATAATTTCTCGACACAAATATTTATTTACTTACTTTGTAAATCTGACCTTACCTGGAAGTTGGGACCAGAACCCAGAATCTCATAATTCGTAGCCGAAAAAACTAATCACTAAACCAAGGCAGTTAATACAATTAATACACAACCAAACAGTTTATCTGCATCTTAATTCCAAAGAAAATAAACGTCAAAGCGAACATCTAAATATGCATCCATCACAAGTTTCATAATCACTAGTATTTTCAGTTGTATAGAAGTAGTGTCTCTTGTCCTTTCGACATTGATTAATATCGCTTGTCCAATAAAAAACCCGAACGAATTCCTGTACAAATCCTACCTAATCAGTCTTTTCATCAGGGATGCTCGCAAAAGCAGCGAGGGATATAAGTGAAACCTATTACTTATCATCATATTTGTAAGCTATAAGCTATGAAAATGATCCTTTTGGCAAGGTTAAATACCTACTTACATCCCTCACAGGGAATTCCATCACATCCGTGGTGAAAAGGCAGCGTTAGACTCATTTTATAAATATTTATTGTATCCCATATTCTATGGAAAATCTAGCAGTAGACACTTTGTTCATAGATACGATGTAGGTATAACTACAGTGCCTGGCAAACAACTTGAGCAATGACGCGATTGGCTGACGAATGGCGGGTGCACGCGATTGGTTAATCAGTCGGCGCGAGTGCACGCGATTGGTTGATACGACGACTTTCGCTTCCCGGATTCGCCAACTTTCTCCCACTGTACACCTCTTCAGGTCCAAGTTGTTTGCCGGGCAATATACCTAAAATTCCTAAAATGTTGAATTCTTATAATGTTGAAATAAACAAAATATACAAAATGTTGAATTCCTAAAATGTTGAATTCGAAATTTGTTAAATGTTGAGTCCTAAAATGTTGAATTTTGGAATTGCAAAATGTTGAATCCCAAAATGTTGCATTCGCAAAATGTTTAAAAATGTTATTAAAAAAAAGGAATCAAAGAATTACTATCAAAGTTGTCAGTTTTTGTGACAGGAGCTATCTCAAAAATTGAGTTTGTCCCTGAATCCAGTTGATCTTTTCGTTAGAGAACTATTTACATACCTTCAACTTTGTAAGGAACCCTCGGAATGTGAGTCCAACTCGCACTTGGCCGTTTTTTCTGTTAAAATTACGTATATTTTGAGATTCAACATTTTGGGAATTGAAATTCAATATTTTGCGAATTCAACATTTTGGGATTCAACATTTTGCAACTTCGAAATACAACATTTTGCAAACTCAACATTATGAGAGTTCAACATTTTAGGAATTCAATATTTTGACCCTGAAGGTTTATGGGATACAATAAATGATGATGACAAGTCTTAAAGCTCTTTCCGATGCCGCAAGCCTTCGCTCGGGTTGATTGTGTCTCACTCAGCCATGCTGGTTTTCACGTCCCCACAGCTGAGGGTGTTGGGTTCTGGGGAGGGCAGGGCGGCTGGCGTTGGTCTCAGCTTGGCTGAGCTCAACTCGTTGCTTTGCACCCAGAGTTCCAGCTGGAAAAAGATAGAAAAAAGAGTTCCAAAAACAGCTTCCGCTAAAAATCGCCTAGGGATTTAAACGTCTTGGTAAAGACAGACATTTATAAAAGTCTTTCCACTAAGCCCGAATTAATTATTTAGGTAAGTAACTAATATCTCTTAAACTTCTTCTTGAACCTGCAACATCAAGAATCTATACAATTATATCGGATGTGCCTTTAAAATTCTTGGAGCAATATGTCTTAACTGCGAAATTATCTATTGAAAAAGGTTGTCTACAGTTAAAATTAATAAGAACCATCTTCATTCAAAAAATCAGACCGATTTCTATCATGCTCTACAAAAAATGTTTCCCAAAGACATAGATCATACAAGATTAGACCCTCCCGTCTTTAAAAAACACCGGCCAAATGCGAGTCAGACTAGCACACCGAGGGTTCCGTACTCGGATATTTTTTCCGACATTTTGCACGATAAATCAAAAACTATTATGCTTAAAAATAAATAAAAATCTGTTTTAGAATGTGCAAGTAAAGCCCTTTCATATTATGATACCCTACTTGGTATAGTTATCTTACTTTGAAAATTGAAATACATTTAATTTTTTTCTGTGATGTAACGACAAATTCACGATTTTCGGATTTTTTCTTTACTTGTGCTATAAGAGCTACCTACCTGCCAAATTTCATGATTCTAGGTCAACGGGAAGTACCCTATAGGTTTTCTTGACACACACCACAGACGGACAGTTAGGCCAGACAGAGAGACAACAAAGTGATCCAATAAAAGTTCCGTTTTCCTTTTGAGGTACAGAAGCCTAATAATGGTAAGAATCAACCACATCCTGACCTCAGATGGCATCTTTTCCGGCGCAGGTTTGCAAGTCCCAGCGCAATGCAGCTGAAGCAGCAACTCAGCGATCGCAGCCACTGAAGTATCAATGATCCTTTGTCGGCACAAAGCAACTGCGTGGACGAAGCCACCCGGTCCGATGAACTCATGCTCCATGAAAAATGTCTTCTCGTCCCAGTAGATTGCCTGGAAGTATGAGATATGGGGTAGAATGGGAGAAGAACATAGTTTGGCTACATCAGGGTATTAGGTATGGGTACCTACACTGAATAAGAGTGTACGACAAAACATTCTCAGTTAAAAAAAATTGGGGACTACCACGACAGGCAAACTAGAAACCGTAATAAGTTCGCAACTCCGCTCCGCCTCAGGAAAATGGGAAAGTCATTTGTGGGGATGAGTGTAATATTTTATAATACAATCCCACATTTGACTTGCCTTTACAAAAGTTTAAAAAATCTATTAAAAGTATGCTCCTGGAAAAAGCATATTATTATACAATTATGTAAATGATAAAAAAGCATGGATTTGACTCGTTCCAGCAATGCGCGGAGCTGCAAAATTGCTTGTAGGTATAGTATGACATAATATTATTGTAAATTGAACAGTTAAAAAGAGCAACCGCCGAGTTTCTTGCTGGTTTTTCTCGGTAGGAACGGCATTCCGAACCAGTGGTAAATTATTTTGACGATTCAAAAGCACTTGTAAAAGTCTACTTGAATAAAAATCTATTCTATTCTATTCTATGAAATTCCTTCAATAGTTTTATCTGAAGAACCCGTTCTTCCCAAAAAAGTAATGGCCTTTGATGGTACCTAGTAGATCCGTAACGATAGTACCTACCTAGATATAGATTCGTTTCCGAAATTTATCTTTCATCATTACAAGAATGCTTGTAAGTAGTGCTTGTATCGTATTTTTGAATTCAATACTAATTGTTTTAATCTACATAATATATAAAGTGACAGCTTAATCAGCAGCTTAGAATTAAAACTAATATACCTAGGTATCTTGTATATTATAATCTACTATATAAGTATAATAAAATTGTAGAAAAGTGGTGTCTGTACAATGGAAACATATAAAAAAAAAGTAGCAGGGGTTGTTATTATATCGATGCCGAACCCGAAATTGTAATTGATTTTTTTTGTCTGTTTGTCTGTGTGTTTGTGCACGCTAATATCAGAAACGGCTTATTCGATTTAGATACGGTTTTCACTAATATATTGTAGTAAGCTTCACTTAATATTTAGTGTTTATTTCATGTCAATCGATTCATAAATAAAAAAGTTATGTCAATTTAAAGAATCACGGCGAACATTTTTAACGTACAGAGTACGTACTACACGCCTCGCGCCTGAGCGTCCGTGGCTATATAAAGCGCGGTCACTCTTCCAAGCGAACGAAGTCGCGGGCACAGCTAGTTAAAGATAAAATAGGTATCTAGCTATAAAAAAACGATAACATTTTTATAACCTGCGTTCTTAATTGATTTATAACATGATTATTTTCCATTGACATTATTGTATTTTATGAATGTAACGGTATCGTTATCAACTATCGGAAGTCTATAGCTTTATCTTACAAAAAGATAAAATTATCGACCTTAGACTGGTATGTACTAGATAGATCTACCTACTGAAATTCTGAAAACTTCACATCCGGTTGGTTCTAGTTTTGAGATTCAATAAAAAAATATTCAAAACTAGCTGATACCCGCGACTCCGTTCGCGTGGATGTAGGTTTTTTAAAATTCCCGTGGGAACTCTTTGATTTTCCGGGATAAAAAGTAGCCTATGTGCTAATCCAGGGTATAATCTATTTCCATTCTAAATTTCAGCCCAATCCGTCCAGTAGTTTTTGCGTGAAGGAGTAACAAACATACATACACACACACACACACACACACACACACACACACACACACACACACACACACACACACACACACACACACACAAACTTTCTCCTTTATAATATTAGTGTGATTATTTATCAATATTTTAGAAATACCCACGGGATTATTGCTTGCCTTATGGAAATTATTGTTTAATTAATATTAATTAAAGTAGACCATTTGATTTATTTACTGGTTAATCGACTTCAGCTGAGCTCGAATGGAATTTCTAAAAACCCTTTCTTATGGCGGAAACAAATTATCGGATGCGGCTGCGGTGGTCAGCCGTGACTTATGTGTAAGTATCTAGATAATATAAAACTGGCCAAGTGCGAGTTGGACTCGCGCACCGAGGGTTCCGTACTCGGGTATTTTTTTCGACATTTTGCTCGATAAATCAAAAACTATTATGCATAAAAACAAATCAAAATATGTTTTAGAATGTACCTACAGCTAAAGCCCTCTCTTATGATACCCCACTTGGTATAGTTATCTTACTTTGAAAATTTAAACACTTTTTTTTTAATGTTGTACCCACATATTGACGGTTTTCAGATTTCTTCCTTTACTTGTACTATAAGACCTACCTACCTGCCAAATTTCATGATTCTAGGTCAACGGGAACAACAAAGTGATCCTATAAGGGTTCCGTTTTTCCTTTCCTTCCTAAAAATGAACTTTTATTTATTTTATTTTATTTATAGAAGGAAAATCTACAGCGAAGTAATACTAATAAGAGTCTTAATACTAATTACATCGATAAATATGGCTAATTACAGATTTTCTCGAAAATAATAATTATAATAATTTGTCTGAGTGAGTGATACATAGTTAGATACTAAAAAAAAACCAGAATTAATTAAGTAAATACATCAAAAGTGGGTTAAGAAAATAAATAAATAATTTTATACGTATAAAAAAAACAGTATCTCAGGTAGCCTAAATAAAAAATAACATAACATAATAATAATATTGAATATAATTATGAAGCATTTAACGAATTAATGTTTAAGGTACAAACAAGGTGTTTGTGTGTGTGAGTGTGTGTGTGCATGTGAGTGTGTGCGTGTGTGTGTGAGATGATGTTAAGTATGTTGCACTTGCGTGTAAGAGAAAAAAAAAAAAATTATTTGTGGAGTAGTGAAATGTGTCGCTTAAATGTCTTTTTAGAATGGCGAAAAAGGTCAATTTCCGAGTAACGGTTATTATGGGTGCGAGTTATTCTAGCAATGGGTGAATTTTGTGAGTATTTTTTTCTTTTAAAATCAACGTGAAGCAGTGATGTATGCCGAGTGCGTTTTGGGGGTGCAACTAATTGTATTTCGGATAAAAGATGAGGACTGTCAATCTTACCGTTTATAATATTATACAGCATTAACATGTCAGCTATTTGCCTCCTTTGCCCACAAGTTTGTATATTATAGTGTTTACAGTTTTCTTTATAGTCGGAAGGTTCAAAGTAAGTACGAAAGTTTAAATGTTTAATAAACTTGCGCTGTATCCTCTCTATTGCTTCTATAGGCTTTATGTAGATAGGTGACCAAATGCTACTACAATATTCTAAGTTGCTCCGCACGTATGCAGAATAAATAATCTTAAGTGTCCTAATTTTCTTGAAGGGTTTACAAGTTCTTAAAACAAAGCCAAGCATAGAAAAAGCTTTGTTAGTGATTGTTTCAATATGAGGATTGAATGACATTTTATTGTCGAGTATAACTCCCAAATCGCGGACCTTATCAATTTTGGGGATAGTTTGGCCGTCAATAGTATAATTAAATTGTATAGGATTTTTGTTTCTTGTAAAACTGATGTGCTGACATTTACTTATATTAACTTGTATTCTATTTTCTTTGTAATAGCGAGAAAGTCTATTAAGGTCACTCTGTAACTTCTCACAATCATCTTCACTGTTAATTCCTAAGTATATTTTGGTATCGTCAGCATACATTAAAAACCTCGAATAAAAAAAACATTTATCAATGTCATACAAATATATGTTATAGAATAACGGACCCAAATGCGAGCCTTGTGGGACTCCAGAGGGGATCTCACAGACATCTGATCTACAGCCACCAACCACTACAGCTTGAGAACGATTAGTCAGATACGATTTTACCCACCTCAGAAGATCTCCGTGGATGCCTAGATATTCCAATTTATTTAACAGGATCACGTGATCCACACGGTCGAAGGCTTTCTCAAAATCTGTGTAGATCACGTCAACCTGTACACGATTATCCATTGATGACAGTATGTCTTCGGTAAATGTTATTAAATTGGATGATGTGGATCGCCCTTTTATAAAACCATGTTGTTCTGGTGGGATCGCCCTTATAATAATTGGATATATTGAACTATAAACAATTTTTTCGAGCATTTTGCCAAATACATTTAAGATCGATACAGGACGATAGTTTTCTACGTGACTTTTACTACCTTTTTTATGAATCGGAACAATATGAGCTTCTTTCCACTTAGACGGAAAGAACCCTTCTGCTAATGACCTATTGAAAATAATACTTAGAGGTGTAATGAGAGCCTTACATGCGTGTCTAACAAAGTAAGGTGATATGTTGTCACTTCCCGCGCTTTTAGATGTATCAAGCTGGCCTATACTTTTTGAAATTTCGTTAATATCAACTTTGAGGGAATGAAGGTGTGACATACTAGAGTTAGTTGGAGATCTGAGATTTGAAGATGGGTATTGCTTAAGGGGTTGAGAAAAAACGTTATAAAAGAACCTATTAAACTGAGCTGCGTGATCCTTATTACTAATGGATTCGACATTTTTATAAACTAGTTTTCTTGGTAAATTGGTAGTGTTACGCTTGGATTTCGTATATGACCAGAAACTTTTTGAATCTTTTTCCAAGCAATGTTCGGTAAGATCAGTATATTTATTGTAGCATTCAGTTTCAACCTCACGTACTCTCTTTCTCAACCTGGAAAATTCTTCTTCTTGAATGAATTTCTAACTTGAAAGACTTACCTTAGAAGTAATAGTAAACTTGGTAAAAGGCTTCAAGTATCGTCTGTAGCGGATGGTAGTGGCGGCCTGCAGGACCGCGCCGCCCGCCGCTTTGATGTTGGCGTAGAGGCCAGTCCTTTCGTAGTAGTCCGCCCTCGCAAAGTCCAATTCTCGGAGGTATCTTGCGTTGTTCATGTGGTAGAGTAGGGTGTCTATGTCGTTGAGAAGGCACCACGCTAAGGGGATATATTTAGTCGTATTGACAAACGTATAGCTATTGGATGCAGTGTAAGGTAAGGGGCAAGCGACGGGTCTGCCCGCGAAATTCAAATTTTATTTGGTTTTGACGTGACAACGTCTTATAATTCGATAGAGCCGGCTGCACGTACGAAAAAACATGACTCATGCGACGTTACCTCGCTCTGAGGCGTTCCATGTAAGGCTTGAAGTGCAAGCGAGAGCGCGGAACGAGCGACAAAGAAGCACAATCGGCCTTTGTTGTCACGTTCAACTATCGTCAGTAAACCGACTTTACAGACAACCAATTTTTTTCGCAATTTGTAAACTAATACGACAAAGTAAGCTTATGGCATTCTAGTTGCGACAATGGCAGTATCATTTCCACGTGTTTATATAAAAATCTTTACTTGATAAGGTCCAGTTTAAGAAATTAGCTCTAGTATCGACTAATTTGTGAGTTACAGTCGATACTAGAGCTAATTTCTTAAACTGGACCCTTTCAAGTAAAGATTTTTATATAAATAGGTGGATATGATACTGTTATTGTCGCAACTAGAATGCCATAAGCCTACTTTGTCGTATTAGTTTACAAATTGCGAAAAACCAGATAAAATTTGAATTTCGCGTGCAGACCCGTCACATCCACCTTAACGAAATGTGCTAATTTGAACGTATTTTGAAGGTTTTTAGTTTAGTCTCCCTCCGAAATTCGGGACGATTATTTGGATATTTTCGGTATAGGGATCGTGAACTGGATAATTAGATGTTGTGATAGCAATCACGCTCTAATTAAATTATAGGTATATTTTGCCACTAGTTTTTTTATATTAATACTCTCGGATAACCTCTACGCGTTGAACCTATGTTCTTTGCGTTGGTTTTGGGAGGACATTCCAATAATTCGTTAAAATTAACTAAATAATATCTGTTTTTCTGACTGACGCTCATAGTATTCAACAAAATTAGTAAGCCACCGAGGCGGTTAGTAGGTAAAAATCCTACATAACCCACCCCCAAGACGACTAATAAGATGACTGTGACTCACATACAGGCGAAACTACACGGGAACCCTAAAAATACGACTTACATTCTACTTCAGTGGTGTCCAGTATACAAATCTTCTTCCTGAAATACCTCGCCTTGGCTACGGTGTAAAACATCCTCGCGAAGTATGCTACGTCCAGGGTTCCGTACAGTAGGAGTGTGCCCGCCACCATCATGGCGCCCCAGCCGGGGACGCACACCATCCACATGGTGGTAGCTGAAGATATGTGCGTATTATACCTAGAAGGGAGATAAAGTTGTATGTGTTTGTTTGTACGTTACCACTTTTCTCGAAAACTAATAAACTGATGTTGATGCAGTTTTTGCATCAAGTACTCGTACCTACGTATTATGTTAACCCATATGTTGGCCGTTGACAACCTAATACCGACCTACTGCCTAATTAATTTGTTTTTTAGGGTTCCGTACCTCAATAGGAAAAAAGGAACCCTTATAGGATCACTTTGTCTGTCTGTCTGTCTGTCAGTCGTTTCTGTCAAGAAAACCTATAGTCCCGTTGACCTAGAATCATAGGTAGGTAAAACTTATAGCACAAGTAAATGAAAAGTTCCGAAAACCGTGAATTACATCACAAAAAAAATATGAAAAGTTTCAATTTTCAAAGTAAGCTAACTATACCAAGTGGGGTATCATATGAAAGGGCTTTACCTGTACATTCTAAAACAGATTTTTATTTATAATAGTTTTTCATTTATCGTGCAAAATGTCGGAAAAAATACCTGAGTACAGAACCCTTGGTGCGCGAGTCTGACTCGCATTTGACCGGTTTTTTTATATAATAAAATAGCGAGCAAATGTGCAGGTGGGTCACCTGATGTTAAGTGATTACCGCCGCCCATGAACATTTGCAGCACCGCCGATGCGTTGCCGGCCTATAAGACTGCAGACTGCAATGTGTGGAAACTTGGAATGACTTTTTAAGACGACCTAGGTAATTTATCCAACAGTGGATGTCCATGTTGCATCGTGTGGACTGTGGATATAGGAGCATATCCAACAGAGTATTATCCATATTTTTTATTTATTTATTTATTTATTCATATAAATTCTACAACAACTGTCCGGCGGCTGCCAGCTTTTTTGAAGAACTTACCTACTTATACCTTGAAAAAATAAAAACTATGGATAATGACCAGTAGACTTGACCGTTTAATAAAATAATAATAACTTGGAATAACTTGGAAAAAGCAATAAGTAGATCCTAAGAAACCATCAGCTCAATGAATGTAAAATTATGAAAATTTTACAAAAAAAACTCACCAATTTTCTCGAAACCGGCATTTGCGAACTAAAACATTGCACCACAAAAATTATATTTAAAGCAGATTAAATGATTGGAACACGGTATAAAACTAATATTGTTTTTCCTAAATAAAATTTAAAAATAAAATTGTGGATGCAGTGGCGAAGGGTTTTCACTGACAAATCTTGACATTTTGGTCAATGCGCGCGCATCCTAATCGATACGATTCGTATATGGTCCCATACCTCTAGTAAAACAAGTTGGTACACTGGACTTGCGATTGCCGACCTCTTTTTGAAGCAACTTGATTTTCTCCAAAGTCTAAGTCTAAGTCAAAATCATTTATTCAAAGTAGGTACTACTATTACACCTTATGTTTGTCAGATTTATTAGATACACTGAACCTGCGATTGCCAACCTCTTTTTGAAGCAACTTGATTTTCTCCAAAGTCAAAGTCAAAATCATTTATTCATAGTAGGTACTAGTACACCTTTTGTCTGTCAGATTTATTAGATTTGAAAGCCAAGTTTGAAAGATGATATAATGTTGATGATACAGACATAGATATTAGTTTTTAGAATATGCCTGCAAAATTTCATGGACTTTGGTTGCTTAATATTCAAATGAAATTGGAACTACGATTGTATGAAACGAGTGACGGAGAGAGCCCTCTTAAAACTAAATCTCCATACATACTAATATTATATGTAGTAATTATAAAGTAAGCTAACATTAAAAAAATGTATCAGCCGGTTTTCTATTCTAGCTCTAATATTCGCAAGTAACCTGTGATCTGTTCATTCACTGGAGGTTTTACCCTTATAGGGTCCAATTTGTACCTTTCTCGTACGGAACTCTAAAAATTACGCCTGTGAAACTTTACGTTGTAAGTGCTTTGTAATAAAGTGGCGTTCAATTAATAGGGTCTTGGACAGTTTTACGAAAAGTATATTATCTTAGTATGATCTCAGCCTAATTTTAGTATCACACTAATATTATAAAGGCGAAAGTTTGTGTGTGTGTGTGTGTGTGTTTGTTACTCTTTCACGCAATAACTACTGAATGGATTTGGCTGAAATTTGGAATGGAGATAGATAATATCCTGGATTAGCACATAGGCTACTTTTTATCCCGGAAAATCAAAGAGTTCCTACGGGATTTTAACAAACCGAAATTCACGCGGGCGAAGCCGCGGGCATCTTCTAGTATAATATATATGTCGCAGGTATATTGTCAAAGCTGTGATATTACAATCTCATTAGTGATATTATAACTAAACGGTAGATTGTCAATCGACTTCATTTCTTGCAATTTATCGGCCTGGTTTTAGTGACATTGTAATGTCACGGGGTCACTACAGCGATGTTGTGTGTTGTATGTGGTTGTAAGGCAATGATCATGATTGACACAGGACTAGTTTGCTGTCGAGCGTGAGGACGAAGTCATGTCCGGTGGGTCTCGCGTCGTCGTATAGTCGTCGCTTGGGTCGCACGAGGTAGCTGACGCCCGGTCGGCGGTGGAGGGATGTGTGGACCAAAGAGTACGTGGAGTGTGGACTGTGGAGCGATGCATTACAGCTGCAGTCCTAGAACCCTATTATAACTCATAAATTCGTCGACAGATGGCGCTGTAGGATATTGCACCGCGTAATCATATTAGAGTTCATAAGGACATAAGATGCATAGTTGTGGCTATGGCGCATTATTGTGGGAGTCACACATACCTAACTAATGTGTGAAATTTTTGAAGAGTCTGCAATCCTGATAGTTCACAGTTACCACCGTGGTTGCAGACTTGAGAAGAGTGCGAGTACTTCACTCACAAGTCACATCACAGCGTTGCCTTCATGTTGCCTATAGTCGACGTATTTTTAACCCCCGACCCAAAAAGATGGGTGTTATAAGTTTGACGTGTGTATCAGTGTATCTGTCTGTGGCATCGTAGCGCCTAAACGAATGAACCGATTTTAATTTAGTTTTTTTTTTGTTTGAAAGGTGGTTTGAACGAGAGTGTTCTTAGCTATCATCCAAGAAAATCGGTTCAGCCGTTTGAAAATTATCAGCTTTTTTCTAGTTACTGTAACCTTCCCTTGTCGGGGGTGTTATAAATTTTTAATTTACACTTGTTATAGGAACAAAATCGATCTGACGGATGTCACATCCGAAAAAGTGAGGGTGTCCAAAAATTTTTTTTGCTATCAATCAGTTCGAATGGGATATCAAATTATAAAAGAGAAATTATAAAATATATAGTTAGGTAAAATGTTAAAATACACCCAGCGACAGAAAAACAATTTAACTGTAATATCCGAATTCTATCCCTCCCTATCGGCGTTCACGGGTATTACCTAGTTCGGTTTTCAGTGTTGTTTAACTTTTAGTATATTATTTAGTTTAATCTAGGTAGAAGTAATTATTCTACCGATAATTCGATTAAATAGAAACAAACTTTCCAAAACTTCAAGATCTCTAAAATATTCAATCCAAAATGGTCATCACGCCGAACCACACGAGTAGATATTGACGGCCGAGACACGCTATGAACTCGGTGACCTCGTCTACATTTATACATCCCTTTCTTTCATATGACTTTAGAAAGAGATACAACTACTACATCCGATCCGACATTTTGACGCCACTCGGCGTTCAGTGACGTGCTCGGAGTCAAACAAGATAGTCTTGCTTTATCATTGAAAATATTGCATTTTAAACGTTTTTGAAGTTGAAAAATTACTTTTTCGAGCCATGCGAGAGTTTAAATACGATGTTGTTCAATTAATTCACGCTGTAAGAGACAGGCCGTGCTTGTGGGACAAGACGGCGGAAGTATACAAAGACCGGGCAGAAAGACGTGCCGCTTGGGAGCAGGTGTTCAGTCTTTTGGAGGAAAACTACGAGGAACTGTCGTCGGAACAAAAACGGGTTACTGGTAAGTTTAAACAAGATTAACTAAGCAGACGGGAAAATAGGTACGCGTAGATATTTTTAACCCCCAACCCAAAAAGAGAGGTGTTATAAGTTTGACGTGTGTATCTGTCTGTGGCATCGTAGCTTCTAAACTAATGAACCCATTTTAATTTAGTTTTTTGTGTTTGAAAGGTGGCTTCATCGAAAGTGTTCTTAGCTATAATCCAAGAAAATCAGTTCAGCCGTTTGAAAGTTTCTAGTACTCTTTTCTAGTTACTGTAACCTTCACTTGTCGGGGGTGTTATAAATTTTTAATTTACACTTGTTAATTATGATAAGCATACTTGCCTGAACTCGTTTTTCCTTTCAGGTGAACAAATTCTAAACAAATGGACGAACATCCGCGATACATTTGTCAAGACACTCAAACGATCTAGAATGGGAAGACCTCGTAGAAAATACCTATTATACGACCACGTGAAATTCCTCATCAAAGTTACCAACACCGAGGATGATTTCAACGTCGAACTAAGCACTGATGACAACTCAGCCTATATGAAAACAGAAAGGGAAAGTCCAAAAGAGATTCCGACCACCAGTACCAGAAAACGGTCAAGGAAATCAAATTATAGTGACGAAGAACCAAGAAGAAGCAAGGAATATGATAAATATGAGAAAATGGAAGATTTCGCGGAAATAGACGAATGTAATGATCCGAGGATAATGAACGAGGACGAGGCGTTCTTTGCTTCGCTCTTGCCATCGGTTGTTAAGTATTCTGAAGATGAGAGACTGGAGTTCAGGATTGAGGTGTTGGCGGTCATGAAGAGAATTAAGGAGAAGAGGAATTGGTGATTCATTGTTGTATAGATAGCTTTGTACAATAGTGTTTATTTTGGGAAAAAAAACAAGCCTCCTATATTAAGACTTAGGCCCATTTGCACACAGACACTTCAGATTTATATACAGAGTGTGACCGGAACGCTAGCAAAAACGAACACAGCTGACAGTACTGATGATTACTCATAAGATACCACAAAAACTCGAAAAATAAGTTAAAAGTTCTGTATTTCTTAACAGGGCTCTTTCCGTCACTCGTTTCATACCATTTCATACAATCGTAGTTCCAATTTCATTTGAATATTAAACAACCAAAGTCCATGAAATTTTGCAGACATATTCTAGAAACTAATATCTGTGTCTGTGGTGTTTTAGATTTTTCTAAAAATATGTAGTTTTAAAATTACAAGGGCTCAAAGATTTGTATGAAAATTTTAAGACCGCGTAACTTTGAAACCGAATATTTTAACAGAAATCTGGAAAACCACAGACATAGATATTAGTTTCTAGAATATGTCTGCAAAATTTCATGGACTTTGGTTGCTTAATATTCAAATGAAATTGGAACTACGATTGTATGAAATGGTATGAAACGAATGACGGAGAGAGCCCTCTTAAAAGTTCACAATATATTGTAAATAAAACATTTGACTGACGCTAGAGGTCAACGAACGTTGCGTAAATAGGTCGTAGGTGGGGCATCGACTCGAATTTTACACGTTATACTTTGCGGGTTTGAAAAATACTAAATCTCAAAAACTACAAAATAAGGCAATTTATTTATTAAGGTTATTGGCATTGGATTGCGATAAGGTATTTTAATAATAACGCTAAGTGTTAGCTAGTCTTTTTTTTTCTAGAGTTCCGGTTACACACTGTATAGTGCGCGACAGGTAGAGATGGCAACCGGGGTGGGGATGCCCCCGCACACCCACACAATCCCCGCTGTGGGTATGCGGGGCGTCCCCCCGCCTCATACCCCGATTGCCATCTCAACTAGAGCTGTAGCAAACCGTATGTATTCGTTACTGAGTAACGGGTGCGCCATCTAGTACCGAGTAACGAAACGTTACTCACAAATGCATCTCGTTACTCGAATTTTTCGTCGTAATCTCAACAATCTCAACCTATCGCGTACTCTAGTTAAAAAATTTAAATGCTGTCACTTTTTGGCAGCCGCATTATGCACTCATTTTCTGGCACTTGCCAGAAAATGACAGCATTACAAAATTATTAACTTATGCAAAAGTGGGCCTTCTAATGTGATTTATCAATGTGGCTAATTCAACAAAACGCAAAATCTAAAATCGAAATGTGTGAAATTACCAAAAGTCCAGAGTTGTTAAACTTTTAGGGTTCCGTACCTCAATTGGATAAACGGAACCCTTATAGGATCACTTTGTTGTCTGTCTGTCAAGAAAACCTATAGGGTACTTCCCAGAGACCTAGAATCATGAAATTTGGCAGATAGGTAGGTCTTATATAGCACAAGTAAATGAATAAAACCGTGTATTTGTGGTTACTACAACACAAAAAAAAAATGAGTTTCAATAAGCAAAGTAAGATAATATACCAAGTAGGGTATCATATGGCCTTTACCTTACATTCTATAACAGATTTTTATTTATTTTTATGCATAACTAATAGTTTTTGATTTATCGTGAAAAATGTTTGAAAAAATACCGGAGTACGGAACCCTTGGTGCGCGAGTCTGACTCGCACTTGGCAGGTTTTTTTTAAAATATTTTACTATAGCTATTTGGCATTTTGCGGTTTTTTGGCGTTTTGCAAGGGGCTGCAGCGGTCGACAAAAAAATATTATGACGTGGCACGTTGATTTAAAAAAAAAAAAAAAAGATTATTAGCCATGCCAATCATGGATAATAGTCCCCTTTCCCATCCAACTAAGCGCAAAGCTGTGTTAGGAGTAGGTACGACAATAGTGCAACGGGTGGGGTTTGAACCGCCGACCTTTCGGAATTCAGTCGGCTCCTCAACCGTTGAGCTTATTGAGGTTCTTGCGAGTACTTTTTCCAACACTTTGGCCTAACGTGTTGGAAATGACAACTATTTAAGTTTTTGTAAATAAAAGAATTATATAATAGATAAGTTTTTAATGATCATTTTTGTAGCACTTTTAAAAGTAATGTTTACACAATAATCATTAATCTCAAAAACACTTTTTGGGTGAAATAGAAAAAAAAATGAAACCTAAATATTATCAAGTCATTTACAACTAATAAATTTTAACCTCTAAGTGAAAAATAACAAAAACAAACCCTCAATACTTGTAGTTTGATAGTTAATATCGCAGGTAAACCGATCTACAATATCGAACAATAACAACATACTTACGGGGAATATAATATAAAAAACTCGAATTCTTAATTTTACGAAACGGCAGAAAAACAGTTTTTTTGTCCTTTCCGAGGGAAAAATATACACAAAATTTTCCAAAAAAAATTTATGGAGCACGCGTCCGAATATTTGGGCATCGGTTTGCCTTTAGTCGGTTCTTCACAAACCTTTTGAGTTATAAAATATGTATATACCTTCACACATGAAAGTCTTTGTTGCAAGGTTCATCAGAACGACAGAATATAGGGATAGTATACAAACACATCACACAACTCCTCGACAATCTTTTCAAATTCAAATTTACAGCCTACAAGTCCTGCACCTATTTAGACAAATTACTAAAATCCACTTACAATTTTCATATACGCTATGACAAACCTGATTTTTCTGTTAATGCATTCAAATTAGCGAATTTCTTTGCCCATATGGATTCTCGCGTTTGCCAAATAAAATACCTACAAGCGAAACTTACGCCCAGTCTTATCAAACGCCAGATATATTCTAAACTTCTTTCAGTCGTCGGAACTTTTTTATGAATATGGGGGTAGTCACAAAACCACAGGAAGAACTGACTAAAGGCGCGTGTGAACTTTACCTAACAACACTATCTTACAACTACTTGAAGTAACATCGTGAACTATGGTTTATACCGAATCCCACTCGATTACGAGCGCACAAAACATATTTTGTTACAATTCACTATAACATAGGACCGTTTTGAGAACGATCGAGCTCACTAAATTCACTAACTCTTCCCACATTTTTATATACATTTATTACGCGTAAGTACCACGAGAAAATTCTGTCATCGAAAAATGGGGGTAATCCCCCCCATGTCTATAAGTTTATATACACAAGCGGCAGAATACTGTATTTATTTGCGGCTTAAAGCCTTAAAAATCGGGGATGCCCCCGATAATACCGCGTCGACTCTACACAAGTCTATAACCGTACGTAGTGACTAGAGTCCCCGTAACGATATTGGGGGACATAGTTATTTACACCCTTAATATGGATATTTAAAATCACTCTAACTTAATAAATTCTACTATACTATACGGCGACACGTCATCGCTCTTCGTTAACGCAAAGAACCTCCTCTTTTTGAAGTCGGTTAAAAAAGCACTGAAAAGGCGCATTGGCACCGATTGTTTCTCAAAACGTAATCTCGAAAAATAAACCGCCGAAGTTTAAAGCTCGACGTCCGTTCGACGTCCGATTTGTGCAGTTCCCATGGAAGTTGCCATTTCAATTAAATCTAGTAATTATAGTACACAGTATCGAAAATTAAAATATAAAACATCGGCGTAGCTAACGGCAATACACTAAGGAAAACTCTCTTTTATCAGTCTAGCATTATTATGAGGGGATATAGATTTAACCATACATCTAAATCTAGGACAAATTCACATTTGAGTATGGCTTGTATCGTCTAAACGGAAACGCTTAACCTGCGCTTAACCTATGAAATCCCACTTTTATACAATTAATATATTATTAATACAGTATGTATACGAATATATTACACGAAATCTAACAACTAAACAAAGTGTCTTCTTCTAAAAAAAAAAAAATCGCCATTAAATCACGAAATACAAGTAATTGAAATAAGAAATGGCGTTTAACTCTTCTGAAATATACAAAGTAGCCACAGATACATCATCAAGGAATACTAAATACTACTTGTATTTCGTAGAATGAAAAAAAATGTAGATTTGAACTGTCCGGTGACGTTATGTGAAACCTAACATAGACGATATTAAAGGACAATAAACTTACAGCTAAAAATCAACAAAAAGAAAATACTTTCGAACAGAAGCTAAGTTATTTATTGTTATATACAAAACGATTTAACAATGTACCATCACTTAAACACTAGAGAGACCTCATAGTAAGAGATCGGTGTCAGTCTGGTGCGGCGACATGAACGTAAGGGACATCACTCACTGCGACTTTACGCACCGTCTATATATACCGTCTAAGCGTATGCTGAGATGGTGGCGTAGCACAGCACTAAAGATTTTGCAGAGCAGGGCAGGGGATGATGCATACGTCAAAAATAAATTATTTCTTAGTAATTATTAATTAGTGTCTTCCAAAATTGATAAAATCCACATGAGATATGCTAGTTTTATAATAGCTAACCATTTTAACTATCGGTTTAGTTAAAGAAGTACGTCAAATTACGTCGAATGTTAGGATGTCACATCTGTGAATTTCATTCAAGCTCCCTTACTAAGCGAGCGTTTTGACATTTGATAAAAAGTCGCTGATTTGACTAGTAGTCATCATCCCTGTTGAGCACACATGGGCTACGAGCATATGCTGCGACGCAGCTAAGGGTAGGATCCTATAGAGCGTATTCTGAATCTGCTTAGATTTGAGACAGAGTTAAAACGAGACAGATGTATATCTCTCACATAAATCTGTCTCGTTTTAACGCAACCTTAAGGCTAAGTAAAGACAAAGTGCGCTCTATAAATCTCACCCTAACTGACACAGAATCTTTCTAGTTAGTACAAAGAATAGTTTCTGAGTTGACGTGCACGCGCCGCACAGACATCTGTGCAGGCACTACAACGTACAACAAGTACGTTCATGCATTAAAAATCTGCCCTGCCCTGCTCGGAGCTGCATCGCCTGCGTGTCAGCTTACGTTTAGCCAGAATCGTGAGTAAAGGTAAGCCGGTCTAGCGACACATCGCTACTGGCTGTATCGCTGCAAAAAGTCGCGGTGGGCGATCACCCTAAGTCGCCGCGACGCGTTATAAGTCCATAAAATCACTATACGTCTTCTAATTAGTAAAATCCATGGCAGGCTTTCTCTGTCGGGGCTTTTTCGGCCTCGGGGGAGCCGGGGAGCCAGTGCAGCAGTGGCATCCTCGTTTCACGACCCCGCGGCCCGAAGCCCGCCGTCGAACTTCCAAACTATCTGGGGACCTTTCACCTGCCCGAGTTTTTCCGGACATGCTCCGTTCCACTTCTCCGTCTAAAGCGTGATACATCCGTTTCGCGGGGTACGTACGCAGCGGTGGATGCGTATCGTCCGCCGACGATCCGTCCGCACTGCCGCTCCGTTCGATCCCCCTCGCGTTTTTAATCACCGAATCCAGTCTCATATGGGTTCCTACTCCACTGGAATCTGTGGAGTTCGTCTCGTCAAATGAAGGGCTTTTACAACACTTTTCGCTGTCGCTACTAAAATCCATGGGTCGTCTGCTTTCAGATCGCTCGGAAGCAGAATTCGACTCCCAGAATAACTCTGCGTGTCTCTCTGGTGAAGAGTTGTCATCGTCCACATCCCCTGCGATGGATTCTAAGGTCGCATCTCGGGAACTGTCTTCGGCTATCATTTTGGCGTCATCACCAGCGATTATTGCGTCCGGTTCGTCCATTAGGAACCTCGTGTCCCTTTTATCGTCTTCGTAGCAGACTCGTCTTATTACTTGCGTAGCGTTTCCCGTCGCGTGAACGATCGCCGAAGCCGTATTGGAGAGGTGGAGTTCTCTTGAATCTGTCAATATATTATCGAATTTTGTGAGTCCATCGTCTTTGACCAGCACTGATGAGAGATTGAGATTTCCGTGAGTTACTGGGGAGGAGTTGATGATTTGGTCCATGTTGGCGTATTTGACGTTATTCGGCATTGCATGGTCGGGGTTGGCCTGTGATATGACCGTGGTCTGGGGCGCTGTAACGAGCACGGTGGCGGGCGCTCGACCGGCGTGGAATATTGTGGATGTGATGTGACGACCTTTCAGCCCTGATATTGTAAATGGTTGCACCTGGAAAAAGACAAGTAATAACTTATATTCAAGACATTTAACGATACATAACAATATTTTAAGGGCTATAATGGCTGTTGATGCATTAATCATTGACATTAATTAGAGCCTCGATAGCTCAACGGTTGAGGAGCGGGCTGAATTCCGAAAGGTCGGCGGTTCAAACCCCACCCGTTGCACTATTGTCGTACCCACTCCTGGCACAAGCTTTACGTTTGATTGGAGGGGAAAGGGGAGTATCAGTCATGATTAGCATGGCCAATATTCTTTAAAAAAAATCAAAGTATGAAGCTTTGATCCAAGCTAAGGTAAGGAGGTAAATGGCAGTATTCAAATAAATTCGGATCGTTAGTCCAGTTGGATAACAGGTGGCCTAAGTTACGTTATTTGGACCAAAAATACTAACTTGTGCAACCCACTTCGCTTCTTATTGGTGATCAACGCTAACCATAACGTAACTTTAACCATCCGTCATACAACTGGAGCTAATGTGAGAAGAACGACCTTACCTCTCCTTCATCCGTAGGCTCACTATGGAAGGTAGTGTTGGGATGGGAGCGGGCAAACTCTTCCTGATCCAATTGTATGGTAGCCTGCATCCCGTCTTCGCTCACAGTCACTATGCCTTCATCCAGTCCGAGGGTGGTCACGTCCAATTCCTGCTGGTCCTCATGGACGTCTGGTTGCAGCAACTCGTCTGTTGCTATCTGGTCATCTATATCTGGCTGTGGTATGCCGCTTTGGTTGAGGATTGTTGGTTGAGCTGCAACAAAGTACAAGTCCAAGTTTATTTTGCACTTAATGATGCGACATCTTCGTAGATTTCTGTTTTTTGAGAATCCTGCTTTTTACAACAGGGATTTTCTGGGATAAAAAGTATCTTAGCTAGAGTTTAGTAGCAAGACTCCGGGTTGCAAGCTTTTTCTGTACCAATTGCCAAAATCGGTTAAAAGGGATGGACCGTTAAGCCCTTTCATATGATACCCCACTAGATATAGTTACCTTATTTTGAAAATTGAAAATACTAATTATGTGTTCATGACCACATTTATTTATTTTTTGTTATGTAACCAAAAATTCACGGTTTTCGGATTTTTCCCTTTACTTGTGCTTTAAGACCTACCTACCTGCCTGCCAAATTTCACGATTCTAGGTCAACGGGAAGTATACCCTATAAGTTTTCTTGACAGACACGACAGACAGCAAAGTGATAAGGGTTCCGTTTTTCCTTTTGATCTACGGAACCCTAAAAAAAGTGTAAAAGGAAATGTCTTACGCGTGTGTGAATGCTGCGGAGGGTCGTGTGCTGGCGAGGCGGCAAACAGCAGCTCTGCCTCGGGAAACAACTCCGAGGCGGACGGGGAGTCCACGCCGAGGTCCTCGCACTCCTCGGATAGAGATTTCTGGAAATAGCCACTACCCTGAGGCCAAGGTCTCCAATTCAATATGGTTTCCTTATGTATTAGCTACAGACATAATGCCTGAGTAGGTTCCTACGGTAGTATAGCGGTGCGGGACAGGTGTGATGACATGACGCAAGATCTCAGGTTGAAATTTATAGATAGATAATTGGCTTCGCTTAGACTTAAGTTTCAGTTAAAACGAGACAGATTTATGCCAGCGGTATAACGCTGTCTCGTTTTAACAGTGACTTAAGTCTGAGCAAAGTCAAAGTGCGCTCTATAGATCTCAACCTCCGAGATTCGTCAACTTGTGACGTCAATCTCCCGCACCGTACCACTATCGCAGGGGCTTCCTCAGTTGTGCTAAGCCTATAATATAAAGTACGTAATACAGGTCTTATGTATGAAACTTCTGAACTATTGTAAAGGAGCAATGCCCACAAACGGAGAGGAACGACGTTGAAACACAGCATCTATTTCTTTTCAAGCTCAGCCTATTTCCTTTCACAAGGCTAAAATTATAATAATGAAAATGAGAGCCTGGTGGGAGGCTTCGGCCGTGGCTAGTTACCCTACCGGCAAAGCCGTGCCACCAAGCCATTCAGCGTTCCGGTACGATGCCGTGTGGAAACCAAAGGAGTATGGATTTAATCAAAACTGTCATTCCCCTTCCAGGTTAGCCCGCTTCCATCTTAGACTGCATCATAACTTACCACCAGGTCAGATTGCAGTCAAGGGCTTGCATCTGAATAAAAAAAAACCGGCCAAGTGCGAGTCAGACTCGCGCACTGAGGGTCCCGTACTCGGGTATTTTTTCCAACATTTTGCACAATAAACCAAAAACTATTTTACATAAAAATAAATAAATATCTGTTTTAGAATTTACAGATATGATACCCCACTTGGTATAGTTATCTTACTTTGAAAATTGAAACACATTTAAATTTTTTTAAAATGATGTAACCCCAAATTCGCAGTTTTCTGATTTATTGCTGTATTTGTGCTATAAGACTAGTGCTACCTACCTGCCAAATTTCATGATTCTAGGTCAACGGGAAGCCCGTAGGATTCTAGGAACGGGTACCCTACCCTATAGGTATCTTGACAGACAGACAGACAGACAGACAGACAGCAGACAACAAAGTGATCCTATAAGGGCTCCGTTTTTCCTTTTCAGGTACGGAATCCTAAAAAATGAGAGCGCTCAAGGGAGACCTCGTGCGTCAGGCATACATACCTGCAACCGTAGTTCATGCTCCAATATAGCGTACTTATGCCTCAGAGCTGCCGCCGATACGTGCGTTAGTCTGTGGTGACGTTGCGACGTACCATCCTTTTTCTGAACCACCTGTGTAAAGTTACTCTGTGTTATGACAAGCATTCAGTTATATTATACACGTTATATACAACTTTTTATAATGCTATAAGCTTTTAGTTGTTAAGTTTATTAATCCTGCAACCCTCAATTGAGTAATACATTCGACAATCATTATAATTATTGATCTATTATATAATAATAATAATAAAAATTGATCGATTTATAAGAGTTAAATGAAGTAAGCTAATAAAATAATCTATAAATCAAATATATTGAATCTTTAAAGAGGAGAGATTCGTTTGTTTGTAATCGAAAAATTCTCAAACTTAATGAACAAACCGATTTTAATGATTCTTTCACCATTCGAAAGCTACTTTATCTAAAAGTAACATATGCTTATTGCTTATTATGTATTTATTTCAAATTCAACCCGAGCAAAGCCGGGCAGATCAGCTAATATTATGAAAGCTCGCGTTTCCTACGATAACAGATTATTATTGGATTCATAATGTATTGGTACTATTCTGATTGCGAGTGCATTACGCAATTACTCCCTCCATCTTTACTCTTATGTTATTTTCTAAAAGCGTTTCTTTTACACGAAGCTTTTATAGGTTTAATATTTTTAATTACGCTAAAATGATTTTTAGTCTTTTTATTTATATGAAAAACACAATACAAGCGACCGATAACTTAAATGAAATCAGATAGTAACTACATATTTAATCATTGTTATGTTTTAAGCTAGGTTTTATTGGAGTTAATACAACATCAAAGAAGAGAAACAGCATGAGTATAAAAAATACGATTTGCCTATTGAAAACTACAATACAATCAAGTCCCACTATATATGTGGACTAGGGGAGAAAATATATGTAAACAGCACATTTGGAGGTATGTATATGACTGAAAATATAAGATCTAACAAAATATCGTCTTTAGAATGAAGATGAATAACATGCACCATGATACAGATCGTACTTGACTATGAAATTACCGAGGAGACATTGCCACATGCAAAAATCAAAGTAGTTTTAATATCAAAGGACAAAATCTAAATGTATGACGGTAGAAAATTTCAAAATAAGCGTTTATGAGAACGTTCAGTTCAAACATCCTTCTCAGAACATAGACAATTAAAGATAAAAATCAAAAATACAAAGACTATTTGGGAAGACATTGAGACAAAAGAATATGGTTTTTCCTCGTTACGTGTACAGAATGCCAAACTATAGAAGCGACAATTCTTTGAACTTTACATTAAAAATTAATCATTAAAAAGTGTCAGTAGTTTTATTTGATAAATACGCCAACAACACTGTCTTTTATTAATATTGTGGCTAATTCTCTTGTACACAATGTGTAAACTAAACTAGACAGGCCTAAATCTAGTGCTATCCTTTTTCGTAGGTAGGGTATGAAAAGGATAGCAATATATAGTTAGATCTGTCATTTTATTATAGTTTAGCGACTGTGTAAAACAGAATTAGCCGCATTGTAAAACAATAAGCAAGCTAAAAGCATGACGCCAGTAATAGTTTTTTTAGTAAGAACTCCCATATATTTAGACTGGAAACTTATGGTTAATGTAACGTAAGAAATTATGCAAGCATGTCGCATCTATATTTTAAGGTAAACTAACACGGAACGAAAGAAAAGCGCTTAAAAGAAATCGAGGCGTGCATGTCTACTAAGAGGCGTTCTAATCGGAGGGATCGGCGTCAGGACTACGATATCACCTGGTGGTACACCTTATCGTCGCAGTCTGACGCGTCAATATCGTATGCGCAACGGGACGAATCGTCGTGCGAATCGATGTACGACTTTTTCGACTCAACGTCGAACATCTTATCAAATATCCTTTGCGCCTCCATATCGGGACTGTATCGATCGGGGATCGCTTCCTGAAGTTTCAAAATGTGCGTCAAAATACGATTCATCTACTAACTTTTCGGCATAATTTCATGTAGTTATTGCGCAGACCTAGTTTATTGACAAACACCATAATGTTATAATATACAAAAAAGATTATCAATATAGAAGTTCCCGGCTGTACTTACGTGGTAAGTCGATGTAAGCCCGACTAGTTTCGAACCCATCCGAGGTCCTTTTTCACAGGGTAAACCAGGTCTAGTAGTGACGGGAAAGTCTATGTTGATAATGGAAATCACTCACGATAGTTTAAATGCTAAAATACAAAAAGATACTTACAAGCACAGTTCTGTCCATGTTGTCGGTCCGAACAGTTTCTTCGTAGGTGTAGTCGTGCGGGTCAGCCGAGGATGGTAGATTCCACGGTTCGGAGCCTTCGGGGCTGGAGTCTCGCTCGGGTTTTACATCCTGCGACTCTCGGTCGGTCCACGGGGAACTGTTCGCCCTCGTCTCTATCAGCTCGGGAGGCGTAGGCGCTGGTGCTGGAGAAGCCGTGCTATCCGGCGGCTGGACTGCCGTCGCAGTCGTCAAGTTAAAAGCTTGAAGATTGTGCAAGGCCGCTGTCGGCAAACGGACGTGGCGAACTCCGGGCCGCGTCAACACTGGCTTGAGACCCGCCGGTCCGATCAGACGTTGTAACAGAAGCGCGTTCGTAGCACCACCCTCGCCGCCACCGACTGTTAGCAATTTCGGCCCACGGTTCGTCACTATAGCAATTTGTTGGCCGCCTTTGACCATCGACACGGGCAAGATGTAATTGGCCGGCATCAAGACTGCCGTGGCAGGCTTCCCGGCCGTTCCTCTCGCGACGGTTATCGTTTGACCGTCGGCGACTATAACGTTCCGCTGCGGCTGCGGTCTCTGCGGTTGGGCGACGGGGGAGGTCTCGTTCTCGAAGGTCAGTTTTCTGACGACTTTGCGTGGACTGTCCTGGGGCGAATGGCTGTCGAGGCAGCTCTCGTTGCAGTCGCCCTGGGAGGTACCGCAGCTGCTGTCCTCGGAACCCATGGTGCGGCACGTGTCTTCGCCGTGCACCGGGCTCATGTCCCGAGCGCCGGGACGCCTAGAACCGCTGGAGCTCTTTTTACGTTTCGAGGACCCTGATGGATTTGTTGGAGGATTGGATCGCCTTCGCGGCGCTGGTTTATCTTTATCAGGCGAGTTTTCCACTTGCTCTTTATATTCCGCTAGTATATAAAGTATTCGTTGAGTAGTCTGTTCGTCTTCGAGTGGTTTTTGAGTGGGTTTTGGAGGCAATGTATTTATTTTCAATGAGCTTGGCGGATTCGAAGATGATTTTGGTCTCGATTTGGATTTGGAACCGACTTTCGCCGGTTTCGGTTGGCTCGGCTGCGCTGACGCTTCATTTAATGTCGATTCACTAGTGACAGTATGAGGAATTTGTACGTGCGATGAAGAGGAAGGTGAATCTATGATCCCAGAGGAATCGGGTGATCGAACAAAAGTTGACGTAGTCGGTGTCGTAGCAACTGTTTTCCTGTTGATATATGCTACGTTTAATGATTGGTTGGATCCGATCGAGTACAGCACTTGTTGTGTAGACTCAGTCACCGTTGACGTCACGGATGTGCCTTCGTTTGTTTCCGTCGTCGGAGTCAGCAGTTTAGTAAAGGTGTTATTTGTATTTGAGTTGGGTTGAACGGTACTTCTTTCCTTCACTTGCTCCAATACCATATCGAATTCTCGCAGCTGTTCGAGTGTTGATGAACTCATTTGAGGTTCGGAAGTCGATTGGCCATCTGCAGTTTTTGTAACTTGTCTGTTTGCCTGAGCTTGTGGCAGTCGAATAGTATGTTGGCCGAGCGGCGGTGCTGCGGTTAGAACCAATTGCTGATACACATGTTGATTGGCACCGCCGATGACATTGCGCTGTATTTGAAAGAAAGATGGTCGTACCACCCTGGCGCCGGATACCATTTGAGGAGTTTTACTCAGCATCGGCAATTTTATTCGCATTTGCGTTAAGACAGGTTGATGTTGAGCTGGTGTGTTTGTGTGCGCACTCTCGTTAGACATTCCCGTGTGGTTATTAGTGTCATCATGCGTACTTTCAGCGTTTGGCGTGCTTTGATTCTGCGGCACAATTTTTATGATTGGCGAGTCTAGTTCGTTTTGATTGACGAACTTAACATCGCCTTTTTGTTTTTGGTTGGCCTCGTCTATGAGTTCCGTGCTAGGCACCGTTATCAAGTTGATTGTCTGACCACCTCCTATATTGACGGGTATTTGCCGTGTGTAAATGACACCCCCGTGCATAGTTTGTATGTTCATTGGGGCAATGGTCTGCTTTATTTGCTGCACTAAGTTTGGCTGTGATGGTTGCGAATGAACAGGCTGAGACGGTGATTTTCTCAGTAACAACGGTGGGCTGTTTAATTGTCCAATATGATCTAGGTTGACCGAATTATCATTGGGCTGACATTCAGAGCTTTCGGAATTAGAATTGATGGATGACAGATTAGAATTGTTCGCATTTATGTCGTTTCCCTTTTGATTACCATCCTGAAATACCTGTTTTCCAAAAGCTTGACCAAATTTTGGTAAGCTAGTAGACTTTTCTACAGATTTGTTGGAAGAATTTTGTATAAACTTTGCATAGTTTTCTTCATACACAGATCGGGATTTTATTTCATGCTGTGCATTAGTTGATTCTTTATTAGTGGTTGTGTTACTATTGGTGTTAGACGAGGGACTGGCACTTGTATTATCTTGACATTCTGCTGCTTTTTGGTTGGCTTGAATATTTGGAGATTCAATTGGTTGTAATCTCAAAACCATACTTCTTTGATGTGGGGCATTTAAATGGATAGATTTTCCATCTGCAGATTTACAAACGAATTGTACCATTTTTTGTTCATTAGATCCTTGGACATTAGTAAGATTCGTCAAAAGGTTCACTCTTTTTAGTAACTGGTTATTCTTTTGGTTCCCGGTGTTAACAATATGAAGAAGCTGATTACTACCCTGTTGGATTCCTGTGTCAACTAAAGACAGTCCACTGTAAGAATTTGTATGCTGTCCTGAATTCGCATTGGACGTTGAATTAGTGCTTGCTCCTTTGTTTTGTACTATATGTAGCACAGGTGTATTAGAGTTGTTAATTACGGAATTCTGAGAGTTATCTACTAGGGTGATTTGGTTGCCATTTGTATTTTTGCCTTGTACAATATGTAAAACCTGTGAAGTTACAGAGGAGCTCGTATTTGTTTGATTGTTTTCATGAACATTGGTCTGGTTTAGTGGTGGAGGCAAAATTTGTGCAAGTGCTTGTTGCAATGTCATCGCATTTACAGGGGCCTTTGAATAGTTATTTGCGGGCGAAGCAGTAGACGCAGCAGGTCCCTCTTGACAATTTTTTTGAGATAAAATGTTTACTAAAGGATGGGCTCTTGTATTCATGATTGTATCTGGTGTAGTTGTTATACCAGCAGCGTTCATTGCATGAGCAATTTGGTCAGTTTTTTCAGGTGAACCATTTTGTCGTTTCTCTTGTGGTGAGAAGTCGGTCTCATTATTTTCTAACGATTCATAAGAAACATCCGTATTTGACTGCGGTTCTAGTATACTGTTGTCGTTTGAATCAAATGAATAGTCAACGTTGTTTATATGTTTGTTTACAAGTGATTGTAAATCATCGCTATCGTTGTAATCGATTGGCTCTTCTTTTAGTGGTGACAATTCTATCGTGATTTCTGTTTTAACTATTGACGTCATTTCAGTCTCGACTGGAATGTCTTCATGATGACTATTGGTCATTTTTGAAGATTCTTGTGACTCCATATGTCGATCATATTCTTGGACTAACGGTAAGCTGAGATCTGCAGTAGTTAACTCCGTATATTCAGTCTTGATGGGAGACTGTGAGTCATCGTGGGGGCTATTTTCAATTGAACACTGCGGGCTGGCATCCGTCACCTGAGTAACGCGGGGATCACACGTCACCGGGTTTTGCGCTGCCGCACTTACAGGTAACTGGCCCACCTGGACAACTTGTACTATTGTTTCAACCGGAGCCGGTTCGATGAAATCTGAATTTAAGAGATCAGACGGAAACCCACTTTTAAGAAATATGCTATTATTATATGAATTCTTATATTTGCTCTTCATGGTGTCCATAAGCCAATGGTAGTTTAATTCCGCTGTTGTCTTCTTGAAAAATGAACGTACTTTATCTCTCAGTTGAATGTAGGAGATAGAACGTTTGAGAATTTCTATCTGATGTTTATGAGACATCCGTAGCATTTGATTTTTACCCCAATGTTCGCAATGCTTCGACGTTAAAAACGGCTGAGATTGTTTTACGTCCGACAGAGTCGCAGCCGAAATTTTTGAAATACTATTTCCATCTTCCGATGTTTGTATGACTCTGTCGGACCCCTCACCAAAACCCATATTAAAATTAGTTTCATTAATATCATAGCTAATGTATTGCTGCTCGTTACATTGAGATATTTCTTGTGCAAGAGTTTGCTGCGAAGGATCGAAAGGAACTTTATTATCAGACTGCTCTTCTGAGAAAAGAATATTTTCAAAGTCTGTATTATCTGACACGTTCATATTAGTCTCTTTGATAGGCCAGCCGTTCAATATATTAGGAATGTCAAAATCTTCTTTATGAAATGGTCGTGAATATGAAAATTTTATAGAAGTCCAATAATCTAAAAGGCGCTTATACTCTTTACTATATCCAGACTCTAGTACAGTTGCTACGGAAAATTTTGGGTAGTCAATATTTTTTCCTTTTCTATATCGTTTTGCCTGAAACTTACTATCATAACAACTGAGTTTCCGTTTTAAATTTTTTCTATTTGTCTTATCGCCTGTAGTAATGAAATCATTATTTTCAAACCTTTGTCTTGAATACGTTAATTTTGGTAATACCACATTTAAATTTTCAACCGTTTGTACGTCTTCCAAGACATCGTATTCACTACATTCTTCAAAAACATTGCTCTTCAAACTTTCTATGACATTAATTGTTTTACTATCACAAACATTGCTGCAATTCATGCCGTCAGTTAACGAAGTTCTGTTTACTACGGGGAACACATAACAGGTCCCGACCACTGGATCTTCGTATATAGAACCCTTTAATATGATATTAGAATCACCTTTATATACGAGCATAACTTCATCAGTTTTACTTTCATTGCACTCCTTTTCTAAATTGATCTCGTCATTTACATAAATACATTCAGAGTTTTCATTAATATCTTGATCCGTCTGAAATACACTGTCACTATATCTGATATCATTATCTATTATTTTCTCTTTAACAGAAACCAGATTTTCGGTATGTGTAGGTTTTTTCTCTATTCCTGTAATTTCATTTATATTGTTTATGTCATGTGGCGTGAATTCATTGGATTGATAAACGATGCCATCTCTGTCAGTTTCATTTTTCTGAACTCCAATATCATTGCCACAAACTTTGGCATGTGTTGTAAGTTGAAGGACATCCAACACAACACTACAGTTGAAATTATGTTTTAGTTTAGAAAGCTTATTGGTGGTTTCTCCACTACTAACGCATTCACTTTCTTTTGAAACACAACTTTTAAATATATCTTCATTATGGTCACGTAAGCTAAGATTTGAATTTACAGAGGAATTTATTACGTCCTTTTCCATGGTTATTGGAGAATTTAAGTCACAAGACGTTGACGTACTTTCTACATGTACTTCTACTTGTAGTTCGTATTTCATATGAGGGTTTAAAGACTTTCTGTCAACTTCAACATATTTGTTATTTTCTTTCTGTTCAATTATATCTAATATTCTATCTTGTGATTCTTCCGTCAAGCAAATTACATCACGTTTAGATTGATCATCAACTTGTAAACGTTCTTGACTGTTGAATATTGGTTGCAATAATGGCAAGGCTTCAGTTAAAATTGATTTATTTTCTAAATAACATTTATCGCTTGTAGCGGACACTATTTTTTCTTTAACAGTAGCATCAGATACTACATTGTCTTCGATCTCTTTCAATTTATAAATTGTTTCATGGCTAACCGTTTCTGGCTTTATTTCATTGTCGATTACATCGGAGTTCGTGTCTTTCTTTATGATATTATCGATTTTAACGCCAGTGTCTAATTTATTTTTTGGCTCAAGACTAACTGTCTCATCTCTTACAATGTTAAAGTTCTTCTCCTCTTTTATGATTCCGCCATTAATGTTTAATTTATTCTCTGGGCATATTATTGGTACATGCAATTTGTTGTCATCATATGTATAGCTTTCTTTAATTTTACAATCATCTATATCCATATCTACGGAGGTGTCTGAAGACCATTTTTCATTTTCTTTGCCACTACAAATATTAGTAGCTAAAATTTCGGCATCAACAACGCTGTTTTCCGCCAGTTTTGATGTTTTAGAGTCAATTTTATGCTGTGATGTACTCCATTCATCCATGTGTGTATTATTATCTCTTATTTCAGAATTATTTACCAGCATCTCTTCTGATACTTTCAAAGAACTGATAAGCTTATTTTTATCTTCCATTTTAATTTGGCTTTCTTTCACTTTATAGTCATTTAAAAGCGTATATTCGCAGGTGTTCGAAGACTCTTTATCATTTCTTTTGCCACTGCAAGTATCAATATCTGAAATTTTGGCGTCAACGACTTTATTTTCATCTATTGTTATTGCGTTCGTATTGTACTTAAACTTGTCCATTAATTTAGTATCCTGTGCAAAATTTGTACCATTTTTCAAGTTAACGTACTGGTCTACAAAATAAATTTCACTTTGTTTTACTTCATTATCAATAAGTGATTTATCCTCGAATTCAGTTCTACAGTTTGAATAAGATAATTTTGTTAATTGATTTGCTGTTGGTATATTTGTAACAATCAAATCTTCTTTCTTGTTTTCTTGGGTTTCAGTGTTAGCTTTACATTTTAAATATACTGTATCATTTTGAACTTCGTCAAGTTTTATTTGTTGTTGTACTTGTGTAGTATCATCGGTTGTTATCATCTCTGAACTGTTTTTACCATCGGAGTCGTAAATATTGTCTGTTTTTATATTAGAATTAAATACGTCACCATGTTCAGTCTGTTTCAATGCGTCATGGGTCTCGAGATCTGGTGTAAGCTTATTTAAAGAAAGTAAATCTAAATGAGCTTTGTCCGAAAGCGTTAATAATGAACAAGGTTTTGCATTGTCATAACACTCATCACTATCACCAGTGAAATTTTTTGCAAAACTAGGCTCGCCCAAAATAGAAGATATTCCAGTATTTTCTTTAGTGACCATAGTGATTGCTCCATCTTCGGGTGTTTTAGTTTCAATCTCAAGGCTATAATTAGGTTCTCTCGAAGTTGCATTGACATCGTAGACATCTGATTCTGATTGTAAAGCAGGTCGTGTTTCTGTTAATTTTGTGATTTTTTCCGTAATTGAACAATCTGTATCATCCAAGTCATGTGCATTACATTCTTTAGTTCCTTTAACTTGGTCGTGAACTTTCTCTTTCTCAACCAATTTCAATGCGTGATCTATTCCTAATTTTATTTCGGGTTTTGTTGGTTCTCTCGAAGTTGCATTTACATCGTAGATATCTGATTCTGATTGTAAAGCAGGTTCTTTTTCTGTTAATTTTGTGATTTCTGTATTATTCAAGTCATGTGGATTACATTCTTTAGTTTCATTAACTTCGTCGTGAACATTCTCTTTCTCAATCAATTTTAATGCGTGATCTATTCCTAATTTTACTTCGGGGTTTATTTTTAAGTCATCACTATGACCAGTGATATTTTTTATAAAACTAGGTTCGCCCAATATTAAAGGTGTTCCAGTATTTTCTTTAGAGACCATAGTGATTGCTTCATCTTTGGCTGTTTTAATTTCAATCTCTAGGCTATGATTAGGTCCTGTCGAAGTTGCATTTATATCGTAGGATTGTAAAGCAG
Source organism: Maniola jurtina (assembly GCF_905333055.1). Classification (NCBI taxonomy): domain Eukaryota; kingdom Metazoa; phylum Arthropoda; class Insecta; order Lepidoptera; family Nymphalidae; genus Maniola; species Maniola jurtina. The sequence continues at coordinate 3,014,939 of NC_060051.1, forward strand.
GCCCTGTTTCTGTAATTTTTGTGATTAGTGCCGAAATTGAACATTCTGTATTATCCAAGTGATGTACATTAAATTCTTTAGTTTTATTAACTTCATCGTAAATTTTTTGTTCATTTTTTGATACGTTTGCTATATCTGTTCTCGTTTCATATGCTTGCGTTACCGTATTATGTAAGAAATCGTGTTCATCTTTTGTTTGGGGTGAACTTTCAGTATTTTTATAACAGTCATTTTCTTTGACTTCCGAGACCATCATAAGGTCATTTTCAAACATTTTTCCTGTAGTTTCCAATTCAATTTTTGACTGTGACAGGGGTTGAGCATTTGTTATAATCAAGCAAGGTTTAATATTGTTTTTGTCATCGATATCACACGTAGCGTGAATGATGATACCATCATTTAACGGAGTTATGGGTACTAAATCGTTATTTTGTTGATTTGTACTAATATCGATATTTTTTGTGCTATCTTCTTCTATATAACTAGTTTTTTCATTAATTCCAATATGTCTTGAATCTTCTGATATACGCAAAGAGCATGTTTCTATTAGTTTTAAAGATCCTATGCCTTCCGATACAGGTTTATCACTTCCTACATTACATTCATCCCGTACATTGCTTACTTTTAAATCCATAGCACTTCTTGAACTATTTTCAAAGGCTTTATTTAAACAAAAATCTTCGTTCAAAGTTGATGGGGTTTGTATTATATGCTTGGATTTACGGGCGATATCTTCATTTTCACAGTTAACTTGAAAACTTTTCATTGCTATCCGCAATAAGGAAGCAACTTGTTGAACCTGCACGTTGTTTTGTAGGTCATCTTTTACTTCACTTGGTTGATTTCTGGATTCTTTCATTTCACTATCAATATCACTTTGCTTTTCGTGCGTTAAAGAACAATGTGATATTGTAACATTTTCAGAGATATGCATCATCGAGTTATTAATTTCTGTGTTGTTACTATTTTGCATTGATCTGCACCCATATTCATAATCTAAATTATTTTCAATTTTGCAATGTTTATTTTGTTGTCTCATTTCTATCGTGTCATAAGCTTTTCTTTTTAAAGGTGAAGAATTCATAGTTTTTACATATTTTGATGTTAAATTTTTACTCATAAGTCTTTCCAATATATTGAAATCGCTCGAAAATAAATTGATGACAAGTTTGACAAGACTAGGCACTTGAAATCTTTCACCCATTGATAAACTAGACTCGTGGTCGCTGTCACAATCTGTTAAACTATCTTCATCTTTTTCATATACCTCGAATCTTTCTAACAACACTTGGTCATTATTATCAAAACTGTTATATTTATTTAAGAACGGTTTGGTCATGCCCCAATCAGCATCACATATTTTAGTGGATAATCCGTATAAAACATCAGAATCTTTTATACGATTTTCGGTTAGGATTAAAGGAGTTTCAAAGTTGTCAATCAGTGATGGCGACATTGGAGCAGAGGATTCTTCATTATGTGTTGATGATGAAAGATCAACAATAGTAACAGTATTATCTAAATCATTTAAAATTGATTCAGAGTTACTTCGTTTTAATGTTGTTTCAGTTATCTCATCTCGTAAGCATAAAACGTCATCTAGTGCATCTTCAATGCCTTTATTATAAGTACATAAGTCTTTTTTCTTTTCAATAACTTTTGAAGTGTCGTCGCATCTTATTAAACTGACAAAACATTTTTGTTTTTTAATCCTCAATTTTTCAACGAGGTCGTCACATTTCTTTAACTTTAAAATTAATTGTTTCGTATTATTTTCTATGTGCCGAACTGATATATCTTCTTTATCCTCTGTCATATTACCTTCTATTGTATTATCTTCTGTCACATTATCATCTTCAATATTTATGATTTCATTTGTAATATTAATCCTTTCTTTTTGAAGGTCAGTGCTTTCACTAACTGTTTCAATAGTTTTATGACTGTCACTAATTATATTTAGCGTTTCTAATTGAATATCAGAGGTAATATTAACTTCAATATTTTTCTTTATTTCATTAAATACAGTTAGCGATTCTATTTGAATGTCATTGGCATTTTTAATTTCTCCCACATTTTTCGTGATTCCTTTTGTTATATTAGGCGTAACTTCTTGGATCTTATCGTTGGTAAGTTCTACACCAAGATCTTTTAGTAGTAAATTTTTTAGCTCGTGAACTTTATCACTACAAAGAGTCGTGTTATTATTTGTATTTGAATTTGTCGTCGAAGATATTACTGAGATACTATCATTTGACGAATCATCTATTTCTATATAATCTGCAACAGTTTCTTTAGAAGTTGATACTAGTTTTTCAGTTGGCATATTAATTTTATCTGGCTCATTTGAGTTAATATTTGCTTGACCTATTGGAACAGCTTCTTGCAGAGCATCACATCTTTCTAAAAGCACAAAAGACTTCTGAGCTAACTTTTTTTGATGTTTCACATGTACACTTGGATCCATTGATGTAATGTTGAAAGTACCAAATTCTGTCTTAAAGTTTCGAGGGCTGGTATCTTCTTCATCGTCGCTAATTAAGTTGATAGTTTCTGTTGATGTTGGAAAAAATATGTCCTTGACTTCAGTTCTCAAAATCGACCCGTCTTTTTTATTTTGTATAGGCACTTGTTTTATATTTAATGTGCACTTCGTGTTATTATTGATATTTTTCCACAACAAAGATTTGACGGTTGGATCATCAAATATAGAATCGATATTGACGTTTAACTTTCCAGAGATCGTTGCTTTAAAAGTATTACCATTTGGAAGTTTAATACGAACACATTTTTTTTGTGGACCATTACTTGAATTCGGTAAATCCTCATACATTATTTTAGCATCCGGTAAGTCAAAACTCTTCGATTTACATGGTCCATTTTCCAAATTTTGAGAACCTCCGTTATTGTGTACATCTTTGAACACTTTTCTGTGTTGCGAAATTTCTGGTTGAGTGTTATTAACATTTTTCATCGTACTATTGCTTTTATTTGCTCGTTCTCTTTGTATCCCTGTATTTCCATTCAGTTTATCAGTGCCAAGAATTTCCTTAACTGTTTTTGGAATGTTACTTGTAACAGTTGGTTTTAGTTGCACTGTCGATTTGATCAAATCATTATTCGCATCTTTTACACTAATATTCTGGGAAATTGGACACTGCACCTTATTTTCATGTGACCTTACGGTTTTTTCAAACAAACTAATATTCTTAGCCGCGGACAACTCATCTGGTTTTTTTATTGCACTGCTTTGAGATATTTTTTGAACATGCGTCGTATTTTCGTCACCCACCACAGAAATGTTATCTATACAGAACTCATCTGGTTTTTTAATAGTGCTTGTAATCATAGCCGGAGATATTAGCGGAGAAGCTTTTTTATCATGCGTTGTACTATCGTCACCAACCAAAGGAATATTAGATTTACAAAATCCATCCGATTTTTCAATTAAAACCGGAGATATAAGCGGCATAGCTTTTTCATCACGCATCGCATTAATGTCACTTACCAAAGAAATATTTTTATGTTTACCAAGTTCATCAGATTTTTTAATCGTACTTTTAATCATAACCGGAGGTATTAGCGGACAAGTTTTTTGATCGTGCTTCGTTTTATTGTCACCAACCATAGCAATATTATCTTTACACAATTCAGTTAATTTCTTAATTGTGCTTTTAATCCTAATCGGTTTAAGTTGTTCTTCTATATCAACACACTTTATGTGTACAGAATCTGCTAGAACTTTTTCTGTGCTGGAGTTGTTATTTGATACCGTTTTCTTTATAACTTCTTTGTAAACCTTTATTTCATTTTGTGGCGTAATTTTCGGAGTAACGTCTTTATTTTCGTGGACTGCTAGCTCTCGCTGTGTACATTTATTATTTATTTTGGTACCACCGCTAATTAGTACTTCTTTACCACTTTCACTAGATATACATTCACGGGTTAGCAATTCGGATCTACTGTTATTTTCTTTACAAATACTATTATCTCTTTTTTGACAAGACTTTTTTACTCCACCAATAGTTTGGGTTTCTACGGATTTCATTTGTATGTCATTTTCACTAGCTTTCACAATAAGTTTATCATTATGAACCAAATTTAAATTATTAGCACTTTTGATTTTCTCTTCAATATTTTCCTTGAAAATTGGTTTCTCTTTATGACTTTGATTAATTTCATTGTTTGGTTTTACAAATTCGACATTTCCTGTATAATGTGCAGCTTTGATTTTTACAGTGTAAGAATTATCTGATTTGGAATTGCTTAAATTCTTCGATATATTAGGTTCATTTATATTCCTGGTCAAACATTTCTTTTCTACAGAATTTTGTATACCATCATCTTTAAAAGTGACCGGTACGCCCCTAAGAGCTGTAAGTCTCGCAGAACTACGATTAGCTCGATCTACTTTTACAGGAAGGCTTTGTTTCTGGTACGAGTCTACTTTACTTGATATCTTTCGCCCTATTCTAATATCAAGTTTACTTTTCTTCTCATTTGTTAATATCTGTTCTTGGTTTTTGTCGTATTCCTTAGACGATTTAATTGGAGCATAAGGTAGAGCAATGGGTTTCTTTTGAGTACTATTCTTAAGGTTTTCTAATTTATTTAATATTAACAAACGTTTCCTTTTTATTCTGTCTTGGTCTATTATGACATCAGTTTTGTTGTCAAGAGGTACCGTTTTACATTTAAATGTATTTGTATCAGTGCTTTCATATACGAGATCTTTTATATCTTCTTGGACTTGACTAGCAGACTTTGTATCTAAATGAAGATCCTGAATTATTTCTGGGTGACTTTGCTTACTTAACTTTTTATAAAATGACTCAGTAACTTCAGGTATCATGTTCGAAATTGATGAATTATGTTGTACCAAATCTTCTGCTATTCTATTACTTATAACAGTCGGTGTTGAAGTCGCCATATTAGAATCTACTGCTGACAATCTACTGACGGTAGCTTTGCATTTTAATTCTTCAAAATCATCTTTATTTGACGGACAAATTGTTTCATGTACTGCATTTGATGTTTTTGATTGAATAGATTCAGTCTTTATTATGTTTAACTGCTGATAATCTTTACAAACTGGGCCAGTTTCATGTTTCTTAGAGTTGGGTGATGTTAAATTCATGGAAATGTTTGGTGTAACTTTCTGAATAACTGGCAACGTTACAGTATTTTCAATAATCACGGGGCTCAAAACGGGACCAACAAATGGCGTCGATTGCAATAAAGCTACGTTCATTGGCGCTTGATTAACAGCAACGTAAGTATTCCTGTTCAAGTCTGTTGACTGAGTTATGTGTATCATAGTAAATGGATCATAAATTAAATCAGTACTACCAATAAGCATTACATTCTGTGGTTGTGTATTTCTTTGGGGTAGAGTTAGTAATACTTGTGCAGGATTTTGACTTTTGTGAGCTTCAGGAACATCATTTATAAGCATTTTGGTATTATCCACTGTCTTTGGTGGTTTAGAATCACAACAAATATTAACAGACATTTTATTTGAATGCTGGTTTTTCGTTTTGGACGTTGTCATAAGAGGATTTTTCTTAACGTGAGAAACTTCATCTTTACACAATTTATTGTTAGGCGCAACTGCTTCCAGGATCTTATTGGAAGCATTTTTACACAATTTTCCGCTACGATATGATTTTTCAGCAAACGTTGAGCTGGTTATTAGTTCATTAGAAATTATCTGCGGCTTTAAATTGACTTCTTTGGAGTCCGAATTCTTCTGAATAATTGTTTTTGGAAGACTGTTATTTTTCAAACATAAATCTTTTTTGAGCATGGGATAATTCGTATTACAAGATTTCCTGACTGAATCAGAGCTAGATATTGAACTATAGTTAAAAGGGTTAGCAGCAGCTACCACATTTGCTTTATTAATCGGTAGATTACATTCTTTTGCATGATGGTTATTTTTTATTTTAGAAGTACTTAAATTGGGTGTACGATAGGTTTCTTCATCCGACGATAGCTCTCCAATTTCCTGGCGTAAGTCATCATCCATTAATTCTTCTAATAAATCATAGTCAGAATTGGGTATGCCTGATATAAATGGGTCGTTACTATTTTGGATTACACTTGTAAAATGCTCATTTTCGATATGTAATGGCCCCTTTTTTACGTTTTCAACGGTGCCGATTTTATTGGTAAATTGTACTTTATTCTGATTTACTTTCAAATCCGCTGAATGTGTGTGTGGTTTTAAAATAATCGAACTGTCTCTGCTCGTTGAAGCTTTAATATGAGTATTCGGAGTACAATGCTTTGCAATATCATTATTGGTGACATTGTTTGGATTTTTAGAACTGGTAATAACTGTTCTATTATTCGCGCTATTTAAGCTTTCAGAAGACCTTTTTTCAAATGAATCTTTTTTAAGTACAATATCGAGAGCATTTGGCCCTATCATACTTGGAGTTTTATGTGCCAAGATATCATTCATCACGCTTTTCCAATCTGATTCAATCTTTACTTTTTGTTTAGAACTTTTAACTCGATTCTTTTTTGGTTCAGATCCGTTATTTAATGACTTATTATTTGCAACTTTTATTACAGACGTTGGACAGGACGTTGACTTCGCTTCTTCTACTAATATTGGTTTGTTTCGAAGATCTAACACCTGCCTTTCAGAGTTAACGCAGTAGGAAGTGCTATTTATTAACATACCACTTGGTTTATTCAGAAATTCAGTCTTAACTGGCATCTTAGGTGGGTTCAGCTTATTCTGTTGCCTTAGTAACGACAGTAGATCAAGTTGATCTTTCTCAGATAGAAGTGATGTAGAATTTTTAGGTTTATTACTAGATTGTCTTATAAATTTAATATCATTTTTCCCTGGTTCTGTAAAGTCCATTATCTTTTTATCTGACGACAACATATTTGATAAAACTGGGTTATTTAAAGCATATCCACTAATATTTTCTATATTCTGCACTAGAACTTTAGTCTTTTCAACTGCACATATTTTGCTTTCGGGTTTATCAATTTTCGCTAATACAATTTCCCCTGTAGCTTGCAAGTGAGAAACTTTTTCAACATCAATATCCCTTATGTGTCGAATTTGGTCAGTCGTAACATTTACCAGAGGTTTATTTTGGATTACAGGATTATTTGCTGATTTGACCTTACTTTCATAGTGTTTATTCTTATGCATGTAACTTAGTCGTGCATAAGTGTTACCTGCGTTGTCAACTTTTTTGTTTTGAATTAATTTTTTAGTGGTAGTCTTGTCATGCGTTGGTAAGGATTTTGAATCTTGCACATTGTTGGTGGTTCCAGCATTTATAGTCACTTGTAAATTTTTTAAGAAACTATGAAATTGTTTTTGACTAGGTGTTACAGTTGTGTTAATTTGAGAAGGTAGTTGTCTTGGAAGATCTTGTGTTCTGGATGGTGGTACAGGCAGCTCAGTAGATTGTAGATATTGCTTCTTAAGGAATTCCTGAAATTGTAATTGCCCTTTTGACTCAGCTGGATGTACTTGGTCTTGCATATCATCATATTTTCTCTGTAATAGAAATTCTTGGTACTGCTTTTGACTCGGAGATTCAGAAAGCTTGTTTACAGCGTGTTTTCTTACTTGTGGTGGTTGTTTAGATTTCAAAATTTTGGGTATTCCTTTCTTTATTAATTTCTCACTGGCTGAGAGATGTGACCTATCGTTATCCATTTGACAGGATAGATTTAATGTTTTCATTTCACTAGTAACATTTCCTGCATTATTATTATTACCCATAAAAACGTTAGTAGATTTATTTTTTACAACCTTTTGTTGTTTAACTGGTATGTTTACGGACGAATGAGAAGTGTTGAGAAAATTAACAGCTTTAGAATTAATTACAGAGGAATTTATGTTCTGGGGTTTTCTATTTTTTAATAAATCATGGTCTATACTAAAATTAGGGCTTTGATTTTCGGGTGGATCCTGCCTTACTGAATTATCATTGAATACTTTATGTCGCCTATAGTCAATGAGCCTTTGTATGCTTTTCTTCACTCCTGTAACAGAACTAACAGTATCAGGTGAGTAAGAACACGGAGGAAAACCAGTTCTTTGTGAATAACTTGTCGGTGTTTCCTCAACCGATTTCAGTTCGTCCATTGAGCAAAGAGCATCCGTTAAAGCATCATTAAGAGCATTTTCATTATATTCCGAGTTAATAGATGATTTTCCTTGACTGTCGTAGTCACTATCGGTAATGCACATATTACTTTTTATATTTGAGCTAGTGTTTCCCCTTTCTATTTCACTGATATTTGGTTTTGCAATTTTCATGTCTTGTTGGCATAAAAATTGCTTTGATAAATTGCTTGAAGACTGGAAATTCTTATCTTTTATATTGATATTGGACGCATCCAATTTCTCCTTCTTTTTACGCTCCCTCTGTTCTTTTTTCTTAGCTTTTTTTTGTATCTCTTTTGTAATTATGTCAGAGATCCCAATTTGTTCGTCATGATCCTTTATATTATGGTCTATTTTTAACTTGGTTTTCCTACTTTCTTTATTTTTATGTTTACTTCTCTCCTTACTATGTGGTCTCTCTTTTTTATCACTTAATGTATCAGAAACAAGACTTAGAGGATCGACTTCCTCCTCAGTGGGTGTTTGTGGCCTTTTGTTTTTCTTTTTCTTCCTTTTCGTTATAATTATGGAGTGCTCCGAATCGCAAGAGGCTGTTTCAGTGGTATCTGAATAATATGACATTATATTGTCACAAATTATATCTTCTGGTGCTGGTTCTTCAAATTCCACCAAGTGTTCATAGCCTGTTTTTGAAAAAAATGTGTAAGCTAATAAAACATATTGACAGGTTTAATTTTTTTTCTCTAAAACTTTGTTGGTCTTATGTTAAAAACTTTTAATATCTAAGCAAAATTTTTCTCTTCATTTGTTAGCCAAGAAATACAAAACATACATTGTTTGCCTATGCTACTCTGTATACTGTGATGCTATTACTATCCATAATAGTTACCCACCTATATATTATTATATTATAGTGGTAATTTTTAGCCTCTAGGACAACAAAAAAAATTTACCCTAAATGCCCCCTAATGGGACCTGAGACTTGCCTTTCTCGATTCCGTAATAGATGTCATTCTCGTCTTCATCTTCTTCCTCAGGTAGGTGCCGGAAGGAGTTGGGGTCCAAATTGAGGTATTTCAGCTCGGTGGTGAGGGCGCGGGTGCCTCCGTGTGTCCGTTCCATGTACGTCCGGCAGTTTTCTAGGAGTGTTTCCCTGGAACACAACAGCAACTTATGTACAGACCCCTGAGATGGACCATGAGTTTGTGGGACCCTGGCCTAATACTTTTTTTTATTATTCAGATAGAAGTTAGCCCTTGACTGCAATCTCACCTGGTGGTAAGTGATGCTGATGATGCAGTCTAAGACGGAAGTTGGTTGATTTTTTTACTCCATTACAAGTTAGCCCTTGACTGCGATCTCACCTGGTAGTAAGTGTTGATGCACCCTGCTGGTGTGTAGTCTGCCAATCCACATTTGTCCAGAATGCAGACAGACCAAATCCTTCTCATTCTGAGAGGAGACCCGTTGTCAGTAGTGAGCCGGTAATGGGATGATGATGATGATGATGATGCCCAAGTGAGCTCAGCGTGTTTAGTTGTACTTGTCCGCTGCCTGCTATAAATATAAACTTAATATACCTATCCATATCCCAGTACAGAGTCTTGACCCGTGGCCCAGAGAGTAGTACAGCTAAATCTTGGCACAGGTCCGCTTCGAGCCCTAGGCCTTCGCCCTCGGCAAAGATGGCGGTGGACAGGACATTGGCTTGTTTCTGAGTTTGCTTGAGCTTCAAGGTTTCGGAGGTTTTGACTAAGTTGGTCTGTGTTCGGCTGTCAGTGGCCCAGCTTCCATACTCTGTATTTGTCTCCATATCCTGTTCTTGGACGTCTGGCTGTAAGATACATTAAAATCTGTATTAAAATTTAGGAATATTGTAAAATACTGACATAAGTAATCTAACTTATTCCGGTGACTTCGTCCGCGTACACTACACAAATTTCAAACCCCTTAGGGCCTTTTCAGTGCGACGCGGACGACCCACGCGGGCGCCCGCGACGGACGGCAAAATGTATGAAACCTCAACAACTCCGCGACGCGGACAGCTCCGCGTCGCTCTGAACGCGCTGTTGAGGTTTCATACACTCCACCGTCCGCCGCGGACGTCCGCGCAGGCCATCCGCGTCGCACTGAAAAGGCCCTTAGATGTTAAATTTTCAAAAATCTTTTCTTTCCTTCAGAACAGAGAAAGCTGTCAAAGTATAGTCAAAGGCGGTAAGTCGTTTACCACCTTAATGATCATATTCGCGTGGCACAGTTATGCACAAAAGGTCATAAATGTGACAGATTTTTGAGGCAATAGTTTCGTGGAGTTGCTACTCGAATTTTGAGGTCGACCGTACATTCGCAGCTGTTGCGAACTGGCGGATAGTAAGGTGCCGAATTCGAGATTTTTTATTTGCAGAAACATTTTTACAATGAGATGTCATTAAGTACATATTATTATTAGTTGAAAAATGAATTGAATTGTAATCTAATGTAATCTAATCTAATGTAAACTCACCATGATAAGAGGTGCCAATGGTGGCGCCCTCTTGACTCGTTCGTACATGGTGGGCGAGGGGTGGACTGAGAAAGCGGTCAAGGTGCATTCGCAGCTCAGTCGCGAACTGGCGGATAGTAAGGTGCCGAGTTGAATGAACCACGACGCCAGTGTTTGCTCTATTCCACGTGCTTCCGATGCCTATAAAAGAAAAAACCGGTCAAGACCGAGTCGGACTCGTCCACGAAGAGTTCCGTACCAATGATGGATGGCTATGAAGCCGCCATGATGAATTCCCACTGTGACGTCACATGGATTGCAGTTATTATGTATTTCACTAAGAAAATGCCATTGTTTACCAATCCGTGTGAAATCATGACAGCTCATGTACCTAAACAAAATGGCAGCTAGCAAATTTGAAATACAAATTTTAAAAGCACTTTTATTGCATTTATCATCGAAAAAAAGTTTTGTGAATTTTTGGTAGTTATTATAAGTTAGGATCAAATTAATTAGGACACTTCAAAAAAGGTTACCAAATGCAGTCAACGCTTGCAATCTAAAAGGGACATCATACCTTTTCAGTCTCCAATTTGAGTTTTTCCAATTCGTTCATGCCGGCAGTGATCGCGCGGACGTACAGAGAGCATACGAATGGCTTGCGCTCATCTTTACACTGGAAAAATTGTTTTTTTTTTACAAATTGCTCACTCGGAGAGCTGCTGTAGGTAACCAGAAAGGTAACCAGTTTGCGAATATTCATGAATAGAATAGATTTTTATTCAAATAAACTTTTACCTAATAAGCTTTTGAATTGTCTAATAATAATTTACCATAAATGTTGCAGATACCGCTACTGAGGTCATGTAAAAAGAGCTAAAAAGGAAGGAAGAGAGAGGGATGAAATGAGAAGAGAGAAAGAGGAAGGAGAGGAAAAGAGAGAAGAGAGGGAGACAAGGGGAAAAGAGGGAGGACAGCAGCAGTATCTGCGCATGGGTATATAACGAAAAGCTGATAGACATCGTACCACCAAATAGATTGGATAAATAATAGCGCAAGTTAAGACTTCTATCTATTCTAATGTAAAGGATTATTTAAATGATAAAAAAGCTTGGGAATGAGTTGCTTAACAGCTTTGATAGTTTTAATAAGTTCAGTGATTTTGCAAAGTGGTTATAATAAAAAGAATACACAGCTGAGTTTGTTGGGGTCTCTTCTGAGACCTGGGCGCGTTTGGAACCCTCGTAGCTTTAGTTTTAAGTTTACATTCATTGTTATCACTATGTCATCCCACAAATCTAACAATTCTGACTTTCAAAAGTAGGTACTATACCTACTTTGAATAAATGATTTTGAGTTTGTAGCTGATGCCTGTACCATCAGTGGGTTTATACAAAAGTCACATGTCGCGGTCAACCGTACGGCTAGCCGCACGCTAGTGCGTAAAGACACTTACCAGCGCGTGCACAGCGGCAGCCAGTGTATGCAGATGCCGCGACGTAGCGGCGGGTGCGGCGAGCGCTGCGGCTGCGGTGGGCAGTTTTTCCGCAGGCAACAACTGTACCAGCGAATAAACGCAGCCGTATAGCGCCGCGCGGGCCACGCCAATGCAGTTGGGTACTACCATACATCGGGCTATCACCACCTGTGAATTGTGATCATAACAAGTGTAAATTAAAAATTTTCAACACCCCCGACAAGTGAAGGTTACAGTAACTAGAAAAGAGCTGATAACTTTCAAACGGCTGAACCGATTTTCTTGGACTATTCCGCGCCTACGATCCAAAGTATCTGAGTTTTCCAAAACATCATTTTCAAATAAATAATTATGTATATCTAGGCAACGTCCATCTTGACAGCTTGACATTTGTCAACTGACACTTGAATATTATGAACTAGAAAAGAGCTGATAACTTTTAAACGGCTGAACCAATTTTTTTGGATTATAGCTAAGAACACTCGATCAAGCCACCTTTCAAACAAAAAAAACTAAATTAAAATCGGTTCATTCGTTTAGGCGCTACGATGCCACAGACAGATACACAGATACACACGTCAAACTTATAACACCCCTCTTTTCGGGTCGGGGGTTAAAAATGTATTCCATCGATAGAAAGAGAGGCAACTTCTAGGTGAATATAGTGGTATGTAACTAGTGCTGTGCAACCTGAATTGCACTTTATTGTGTTGTAGCAAGAGTCACTATTTATTATTAAAATTATTTTGTATTCTGAGGTTGTGGACAAGTGTGAATGACAAACCTGTGCTACAAGTGTGGCCACGTCTTTGGCGTTTTTCCACAGTTTTTTCTCTTGGGGCGAATTTTCGAGTCGGTTGTGCAGTCGTTCGACGAGTTTGTACCCATTGCGCAGCGGTGTTTGCTTGGCCTGAAACAAGGTTATGGAAAATAAATAAATGTATACAAAAGTCAAAAGTAATTCTACTAACATTACGCGAAAGTTTGTATGTATGTATGTATGGATGTTTGTTATTCTTTCACGCAAAAACTACTGGACAGATTTGGCTGAAATTTGGAATGGAGATAGATTATATCCTGGATTAACACATAGGCTGCTTTTTATCTCGGAAAATGAATAAGTTCCCACAGGATTTTTAGAAAACTATACCCTCAGGAACAAAGAAAAAAATAATAAAATTTTAATATTTCAGTCATGTGCATTTTAACCAATTAAATTTCACTTTTAACGGTGAAGGAAAACATCCTGAGGATACTTGCATACCTAAGAGTTCTCCATAATATTTTCAAACGACGTCTGCCAATCCGCACTAGGCTAGCGTAGTAGACTATGGGCAAACCCTTCTCATTCTGAGAGGAGACCCATACTCAGTAGTGAGCCGGTGACGGGTTACTTACCAGATCAATGCAACGCGCACGCGACTCGCCCTTGTAAAGTAACACAAATTCAATGTCTGTGAGAAGCTCCCATATGTCTGTTGTGAAGCCAGCCTCCTTGCGGAGTATGTTGAAGAAGGTCAGCTCATTGTTGGGCACTTCTGGTTTATCTGCTAACAAAAAATCTCCATTAAATAAAATTCAGTCACACCAATATTATATAAAAGGCGAATTCACTATGTGTATATGTTGGTTACTCTTTCACGCAAAAACTATTGAACAGGTTTGGCTGAAATTCGGAATGGAGATAGATTATACCCTACATTAATACATAGGCTACTTTTATCCCGGAAAATCAAAGAGTTTACAAGAGCAGGCATCATCTAGTTAACTATGACACTGAAAAAAACCGGCCAGGTGCGAGCCAGACTCGCGCACTGAGGGTTCCATACTCAGGTATTTTTTCCAACATTTTGCACAATAAATCAAAAACTATTATACATAAAAATAAATATAAGTGTAAATTAAAAATTTTCAACACCCCCGACAAATCATTTTCAAATAAATAATTATGTATATCTAGGCAACGTCCATCTTGACAACTTGACATTTGTCAATTGACACTTGAATATTATGAACCTAAGGGTTATCTAACCTTCTTTTCTACAAGAAAACTAGAAAATAGCTGATAACTTTTAAACGGCTGAACCAATTTTTTTGGATTATAGCTAAGAACACTCTCGATCAAGTCACCTTTCAAACAATAAAAACTAAATTAAAATCGGTTCATTCGTTTAGGCGCTACGATGCCACAGACAGATACACAGATACACAGACACACAGATACACAGATACACAGATACACAGACACACAGATACACAGATACACACGTCAAACTTATAACACCCCTCTTTTTGGGTCGGGGGTTAAAAAATCTGTTTTAGGATGTACAGGTAAAGCCCTTTCATATGATACCTCACTTGGTATAGTTATCTTACTTTGAAAATTGAAACACATTTTTTTTTTTAAATGATGTAACCACAAATTCGCAGTTTTCAGATTTATTCCTGTACTAGCTGACGACCGCGACTTCGTCCGCGTGGATTTAGGTTTTTCGAAATCCCGTGGGCACTCTTTGGTTTTTCGGGATAAAAAGTAGCCTATGTGCTAATCCAGGATATTATCTATCTCCATTCCGAATTTCAGCCAAATCCGTCCAGTAGTTTTTGCGTGAAGGAGTAACAAACATACACACACACACACACACACACACATACAAACTTTCGCCTTTATAATATTAGTGTGAAGTGTGATTTGTGCTGTAAGACCTACGTACCTGCCAAATTTCATGATTCTAGGACAACGGGAAGTACCCTATGGGTTTCTTGACAGACAGACAGACAACAAAGTGATCCTATAAGGGTTCCGTTTTTCCTTTTGAGGTACGGAACCCTAAAAAAGGAAATTCACCTGATGAAAATGATTTGAAAGTAGCAGTAACGCCCATGTCTAGTTACCTTGGGGTGTTTCCTCCGCCTGGTCCGCATCTGCTACGATGCGGTTGGTGTGACGCGCGCGGTCCATGACGGCGGAGGCCAGCAGCAGCGCCAGGTCGTCGCACTTGGACGCCGCAAGCTGCCGCAACCGCGTCACGAACATCACACCCCGCTCCTCCTTCAGCCATTCTAGCACCTCCCTGTCATGCGGCTGCGGCCCTCGCGAGTCCAGCAAAGCCTTCAACACAGGGTGGCCCCAGGGGTTCGGCAGCACAGAGAGGAACCAGCATGCCCGCTGAAGCAGCTGGGTCTCCCACGCTTGGGCAACTCCTTCCCTCCTGGAGATAGCCTCTTGACACTCCTTGATGAATTCGTTGATTGCATCTTGAAGCCATGTGTGCTGTTCTGTACTCTTAGGTGACTGCCATTCAGTCTGTAAATAAAAATATTACAATAAGCAGTTGTAATAATTGAGATGCTGGCCAACAGAACAGTGTAATTGGGAAAAATTCAATTTTTTAGAAGGATCAAAAACTAACTAAGTGTAGTATCAAAATTGCATAACTTATTGTTTGGTTCAGTCAACAAATAATAACATTACAATTTAATAGGATAGTACAAATATCAATATTTATTCCATAAAGACATCAGTCGCAAAGTCAGCTGATTGCCCCAGGGTCAATGGTTCCCATCACCATGCTGAATGGTGATGACAACCTTTGGGCCAGGTGGGCCCCAAAGCATGGATTGCTGCCCCTTCCACTTAGATGACGACGGATGTCGCCCGCAAAGCTTTTTGTTTCCTTAATTTTTATTGTTTAACCTACACAAGAAAGTTTCTAAATACTTTAAGGTGCATGAAACGGGTCTGCCCTCGAAATTCAAATTTAATTTGGTTTTTCCCAATTTATCAACTAATACGACAAAGTAGGCTTATGGCATTCTAATTCTGACAATGGCAGTATCATCTTCACAGGATTACATAAAAAACCTTTACTTGAAAGTGTTTAGTTTCTTCTCTTTGGGCTGGTTTCCGCACTTAAACGTTTCTGTCTGTTGTGCGTAGTGT
This sequence comes from Maniola jurtina, assembly GCF_905333055.1. Lineage (NCBI taxonomy): Eukaryota > Metazoa > Arthropoda > Insecta > Lepidoptera > Nymphalidae > Maniola > Maniola jurtina. The sequence goes on from NC_060051.1 coordinate 3,030,945, forward strand.
TTAGTTTAAGAAATTAGTCAAAATAATGAGTTTGACATGAGTTGCTCACAAATTAGTCGATACTGGTACTGATTCTCTTGGCAACTAAATTTTAGAGTATCTGCTACCTCTTCTTACTAATGTAAAATGAAAAGGACAGACATAGTTTGACAGTTTTAAATTTAATTTAGAGTTGTCAAACCTCGTGACTTTAGCTGCCAGTCGCGAGCTATATGTTTAAATTTGTAGTGTGCACTAAAGTTTAGAATCTTTAAATGTAAAATTAATGTTCTGTCCTTTTTTAGCAATACTAAAAGGAGGATGCAGATACTCTAAATTTAGTTTAAAGAAAGACAACAGAATCGGTGCCACTATAACTAATTTCTTAAACTGGACCCTTTCAAGTAAAGATTTTTATATAACCTGTGAAGATGATACTGCTATTGGCGCAATTAAAGTGCCATAAGCCTACTTTGTCATATTAGTTTACAAATTGTTACAATTACAAACCAAATTAAATTTGAATTTCGCAGGCAGACCTGTTTCATGTAACTTAATGATATAGGCTAAGGTTAAAATCTATAGATAACACTTTGACTCTGCTTAGACTTCATCATCATCATTATCATCATCATCATCATCATCACCTGTGAACGTCCACTGCTGGACATAGACCTTCCCTAAAGAGCGCCACCACACCTGGTCCTCAGCCTTCCTCAGCTTAGACTTAAGTTTCAGTTAAAACGAGACAGATTTATGCGAGCGGTATAACGCTGTCTCGTTTTAACAGTGTCTTAAGTCTGAGCAAAGTTAAAGTGCACTCTATAGATCTCAGCCTAAGACTTGCCTGTAGTATAGTATGCGAGGTATGTCGCTGCAGCCAGGACAGCAGGTGAGGGTGAGTGGAGGGCGCGGAGTGCAGGCACAGGCAGTGCACGCGGCGCCACGCCTCGCACACGTGCTGGGCGCGCTCCCCGCTCGCGCACTCGCCGCTCAGCCGCGCCTCCAATGACTGCAGCAAAACAAAAAACATATAGCTATAAATTGGCAACAGTCAACGTGTAACAAGGTCTGGAACAAGCCCTGCACAGCCATCAACATCAAGAAGAAGAAGAATGTAATAAGTTTCATCTATACATATAATAAAATTGTAGAAAAGTGGTGTCTGTACAATAGAAATATATAAAAAAAAAGTAGCAGGGGTTGTTATTATATCGATGCCGAACCCGAAATTGTAATTAATTTTTTTTTGTCTGTTTGTCTGTGTGTTTGTGTACGCTAGTCAGGAAAGTTGGAAAATCGTTTGTGGGAATGAGTGTAATATTTTATAATAAAATTCCACAATCAATTTTAGACTTGCCTTTACACAAGTTTAAAAAATCTATTAAAAGTATGCTCCTGAAAAAAGCTTATTATACAATCGAAGATTATGTAAATGACAAAAAAGCTTGGATTTGATGCGCTCCAGCAATACACGGCGCTGCAATTGCTTGTATACAGTATGGCATATTATTGTAAATTGTACATTTGAAAAGAGCAACCGCCACGCACAACAGACGGAAACGTTTAAGTGCGGAAACCAGCCCAGAGAGAAGAAGAGCAACCGCCGAGTTTCTTGCTGGTTCTTCTCGGTAGGAACAGCATTCCGAACCAGTGGTAGATTATTTTGACGATTCAAAAGCACTTGTAAAAGTTTAATTGAATAAAAATAATTTGAGTTTGAGTTTGAGTTTGAGCTAATATCAGAAACGGCTTATTCGATTTAGATACGGTTTTCACTAATATTACTTAACATTTAGTGTTTATTTCATGTCAATCGGTTTATAAATAAAAAAGTTATGTCAATTTAAAGAATCACGGTATGCTGCCCGAAAAGTCACTATTCCACGCGAACGAAGTCGCGGGCACAGCTAGTGTATAATAAAGTTGAAAACAAAAAGTCTCGTCTTTCATTTGACATCCCAATAAACAAACTCAATACAATAGCAAAAAAAATTTTTGGGAGACCCCCACTTTTCTTCTTCTCTCTGGGCTGGTTTCTGCACTTAAACGTTTCCATCTGTTGTGCGTCCCCACTTATCTTAATGTAACATCTGCTAGGTCAATTTTTTTCATATAAAATTTAGCCTATGTCACCCCGACTTTTACAACAAATCAATTGACACCTCATTCATCAAAATCAGCCCAGTACTTTAGGCGCTATGGTGGAACACAATCTGGATACATACATATATATAGACTGCTAAAATCATAACCCTTCCCTTTGGCTTTGCCACAGTTGGGTAAATAAAAACTTTTTTGCAGTCAAAGCCATTTAGGGTGACAAATTGGACTTAGTTGTTTTAGTTGTTAGAATACTAAGCTTCCACTATCTGTACGTCTTTCTGTCAGAAGGCTGTGGGCTTTCACAGTGTGTATTTCTATTGCCGCTATGACAAAGAATAAAAACCCAAGACGGTGAATTTCAAAGTGGCCTATTTAAAAAGTACATAGTGTTGTCTTGTAAAGATGGTATCCCTTCGTCTGCAAGTATGACTTGACCAGGTTTTTATCATGTATTAATCACCAAGTGATAGCCTAATAGTTAAGCTGATAACTATTCAGCCCCACAGGATTAAAACCTAAATCCAGACTGACAGGCAAATGCAGGCATTATCTAGTTGTAATATAATAATTAATAATGTATTGAATATAACTATAATTATCAATTATAGCAAAATTAACCAACAAATAAATATGAGTTATTGCATCAAATTTTATTTCTTCCAGTAACTCTTCAGTAATTAGTCCAACTTGCAGGAAGGACTCAATTTTCTAATATTTGCTTTTATATATTAATGTAATTATTGTGCAGTGATAACTTTAAGCAAATTAAATATTATGATACAATAAAATGTTGAGTAAGTATTTATTCCAAGAATAAAATTTTAGCTAAGTGAAAAAACAATGTAAACAATGCTGCATTATCAGCAAATAGTGTTAAATGTTAAGCAATGGGTCTTGGTTTTAACAATAACAATATCATATTTAAATATCAAGTTCAAATTACTTGTGAGTTAGGCGTTTTTCATGATACTAATTATAAATTTAAGTATTTAGATAACACTTGAAGGAATCACCTAACTAAATGCATAATGTCAATAATTGCAGAAAACACTCAACTCAAGCAATTCAGGATTCAATTGCCAGAGAGATTGGCTAAAGTCTTATCAGTTCTACAATTTTACAGACATAACAATGCTTATTTAATAAGGTATCTAGTTTAATAAAAATAAAAGTTATTAGAGTTATTATTAGTTCTGTGAATGTACTCAATAAAAGCTGTAATTTAAGTGTGGCATTAAATAAAAAATATACCATCCATGCAATGTGCTGAGGGATAAACTCTCTAGAAATCTATTGCAAATGATATCATCACAGAAAAGTGATATGTACCTAATTTTGTAGGTATGTAAAATATGGAGTACGTGACTTCGTGTATGGCTTTTAGGGCTGTCAAACAATTAATATATTGCAATACCTACAAAAATATACCAAACGATTATTGTGATATAATTGTTTGAACATGAACAGTATATAATAACTGTATATTCAGCGATAATATGATAGTTATTGCCAAGAATCAGCTTTCAAATACAGTATTTTATTAAAAAATCAGCATTTTTACGGAGTGTTGGTGTGGAAGTATTTTTTACATCGAGGTTGAAATACAACAAGTAATGCCATCATATTGTATTATATTGATATGGAAGTATCTTAACGCAGATTTTACATCGTATTTACATTGCAAAGCTAAAGTAATCTGTAAAAGATTAGGAAAACAAGACATCGCAGAAGACAAATATGGCGGACGCAAAGTGAACTTTACGGCCACAACGGCGTCACATTATTTCTTACTATAATCACTATAATAAGAATAACACTTACCTTGTAAAGTTCAATATAATATGTCTTGCCTTTTTGGCCACTTGTTTGATTACTTTTCACGTCTTTTCCATCATTTGTGGAAGTCATTTCTCAAGAAATTATCCCGGAGAGACATTTATGCGCTTGTGTTTTCGTAATGGCCTGTCAAAATTTGAAAGCGGTGTTGCCAGTGCCACCAATCCATCATAATTTAAAATCTCTATACACGAGGTCACAGAATAAAATAATTTACGGTATTATAATATTATATTATAACGGCTGATATGATAAAGTCAGGCGCATTCAACATAGAAATTACTGAAGATTGAGATTCCTTCTGTGAAGCACCTCATAGGTACCCCAGTGCAAGCAAATCCAGTGCATTTTTTTTTAATTTCATTGAAATCACCCAATTTATTTGAAATCTGCAAACATTAATATTGAGTGAAAAATAATACAGTTACTCGTCATAACTATTATACTATCATTGATAGACATGGCCTAAAAAAACATTCTAAAGGGCATAGATAGTATTTTTTTGCCTTTCGTGGTGGGCTATGCATTCGAGACATTTATAATAATTTTTTTTTTATGTGGGATGTGGGACGCAACGTGCGTTGACACATTGGCCCCGTGTCATATCAGGGAGACAGTATCAAGACCGGGAGCCGCAGCAGAAATGGCTGAAAACGGCAAGCGGCGCAAGTATGCCTCTCTTATTGAGAGTTACATTTTTGTTCCGTTTGCCGTGGAGACCCTGGGGCCATGGAGTCTTAGTGCAAAGAAATTTTTACGAGACATTTCACCGCGTTTAATAGCCTCATCGGGTGACAGAAGGGCTGGCTCATTTTTTGCGAAACGGATCAGCCTGGCTGTCCAACGCGGAAATGCAGCCAGTATTCTTGGCACCATTCCACGCGGGCATGATTTGTATAGTGATTAGATAAGGCTAGCTTTAAGTTTTATTGTAATATTTTCAATAAAAAAAAAAAAAAATTTATGGAACATTCACTGGAAAGTTCCTCAGAGGCAAATTTTTTCTTATAATTATTATTCTATAGAAACTATCCTAATTCTATGGTGAAATATTAATTTTTCTCTTTTTATTATTATGTAAGGGTCATACTCCAAACTGGCTCTCATATCGTTTAGTAGTAATGAAGTCACAAAAAGATAGCGACACAGTCGCGATACTAGGTAACTAGTTACCATCAAACTACCACTGGTCGTAATACCTACATATCAAAGGTATCTTTATACAAATAACAGCATCGATACAGTTACGTGATTTAAACCTCTGAACTTGTTCTGAACGCCTGCTACAGTCAAGCTATGTCATTTTTTTTTCTCTCTCGTCTAGCTTTAAAAAGATTAGCCAATGTCAAGTTTGTAGTTATTTGTAACAAGTTAGTTAAACTATACAAGTATGGACCCCGTCTGTGCCGGCGCTCGCCGACACACGCACGGCACCCCCTTAGAGCGCTTTTCAGTTTGTTTTAACAAAAAAAAACACTCCATAAAGGCAGAGCACGCCCGCCAGCTAACACCAACACAGACGAAGTCTAGCTATGTCATGGCTATGTGCTGATTAAGTTGCATTTGGAAGTTGGCATGTCTGTAGATTCTTTACTGATTAAAAGTAAGTACGAAAATTTTAAAATTGGCAACACAATTTGTACAAAGCAACGCGATTTGTGTCAGTCGAGAAAATTATTGCGTTTTTCATTTTTAATTAAATAGAATTTTAGTGAACTATGTGATTAATACGTTTGTAAAACCGCTGATTATGTATTTAATAATTTCAATATAAATTTGTGTGAGACATCTGTTTAATTTGGTACAAGGATTTTATTGTCTTGATGTGTCAATTCTTACTTCGTAGGTCTGGAGTTCTGACGGGAACACAATAAATTATTACCTTAGGATTCATTATTTGATGGATTTTATATTATTATAGACCAATTTATCGTTTAAATTGACCACTGTGTATATATAAAGACTATTATGTATATACATTTTAACTATGTTGTTAAATAATCGTACATCTGTTACAAGTTACGTTCACTCGTACATTTTCCGTTTTCACTAATTGGGAGAAAAAATATTCCATCTTAGCCTTCGATTTGAGTATAATTTCCACCTTTATTTTAACAAGAATAGTTTTCTTCAATAGTTATATAGGTGGCCAAATCTATTTAATATGTACTTCTAACATTTTTATGCTTATATTTATCTACTTCCTACTATGTTTTGCCATTTAGGATATTACTAAGTAATTTTGTGTCTATCCTTAAAATCTTGAAATTGAATTTTCTTTCATTCATCTTTTCTTTCTTTTTGATTGAATGATTGTGCTGGAAGACTTTTAGTCATCTGCCACAATCATTTTACATGTGAAATCTATCTTGTTACTTTTATTTTGGTCACTTACTTTTATGTACATATTCAGCAGTTTAATTTGTCTTATAACCTAGTGGATCTCGAGTTGTGATGTGTTTACTAAGTGTTTTTATATTTCTGTGTTATAACCCAAACAAGTGATAAAAATGGCCAAGAAATCTGAGAACACTGGTGGGAAATTGGTGACCATTTCTGTTGTTGGGCTGTCTGGTAAGTCTTTTACACTCTAAACAATGACTTCTATATTCTGATAATGGACTCTCATATTTTGAAGCATGCTTTATTTAAAACAACACCTATTTGTTGATTTATCTAAAGATGTGTAGATATACTGCATCAGTGTCTATGTCTGTATTTCTACATGCATGGGTGTCACTCATATGAGTGTATAAAGTTGTCTTCTCTTTTTGAAATAAAAATGTATGAGCTTCATCTGTCTATAAATTTTTTTTTTAACTTTGTAACTTATTGCCCAACTGCGGCGAAACCCAAAGGAGTGCTATGTGTTTGATTTTTAAGTATTTCTCTACCCTGCCTCATTCTTGCGGCTTTAACCAGCAGATTTAATATATAGATAGAAACTTGAGATATTGCACGTGGTTCTCTCCATAATAAAAACTTCCACTAAGAAAAGATTTTCAGAAATTTGTCAGTTCAGAAAAAAGCCAGAGTGTACAAATTATTGTAATAATATCATGTTATTAAACATAATGTGGCACATTTAGGTTTCTATTGTATCAAAACAATCTCTTTGCTTGCTTTTGTATTAATAGTGCTATCCCATTAATAGTGATCTTTGTGGGGGAAAATAGCTCTAGATTTAGTTCTGTCAATTTACTTAGTTTAGTTTAAAGATTGTATACTACAGAATGATTAACTTCAATAACTACTTAGTTCAAGGTAGAAAAAAAAGGTATGTTTCTTCTGTCAAACATAAATCATTTCTTTACTAGCTGATATCCACAACTTAAATTAAAAACGTAAATTCTCTGACATGGATCTAGGTTTTAAAAATCCTGTGGGAACTATATATCCATGCAAAAAATCTGTTGCTTCATTGCGACATCATTGAAGGATAAACCAACAAACAAACATTTCCAAATAATTAGAATATGGGTAGTGATGATCATTAAACAGAGGCTTTTCCAAAATAATCTGAAAAATAAATGAAATTCAGACCCTGTTTTAGTTTTAAATATTTAAGTTTGATATGGAGGGACGGACGGACAGACAGACAAAGTGATCCTATAAACTATAAGGGTTTCCTTTTTCCTTTTGAAGTACCGAACCCTAAAAACATCAAATGTTTATAATTTCACATTTCACTATTTCATGCAAGATCCCAAGTGCACATTTTGACCTTTGATAAAGAGTTACTGATTTGATTACTTAGCAACATCCCTATTGACACAGGATGTTTTCTATCAGATCCCTCTGAAACTCTGACCACGTTTAGCCCCTATGATTTACAAAGTTCAATAAACAAATGCTCCTTACATACTTAAGTAATTTGACATCAATACAATTGTCCATCTGTCTATTTAGTGGAGTAAACGAAGCATTTTCGTCGGAAGTCCTCAGAAACAGCTCCGATTTTGATGATTTTTTTTTTAAATTCTTGTTTTTTATACATTATTTAAAATCGGAAACGTTTTGAAGCGGGGAAATAATTTTAAGTATTTTTTTATCCATATGTGCGATATTTATACACGAAGTCCAGAAAAACGCTACCTTCTCTTTGAGAAGTTGTAGAGGAGGTCAAATACTACAAATGACCTCTAAACACTTATGGGCAAAGACCGCCCGTTTTTGAGTTATTGATCGTTTTCAGAAAAATACGTATTTGTTTCTTTTAAAATTCATTAAAAAAAAAGTAAGGCATATTGGCGACTTTTTATTTAATTTCTAAGTACTAGACATCTCAATTAATAATTGTGAATACTAAAATAAAAATAATCTTTGTAGGTTCCCCGGTTAGGGATCCAAGACTGTACCAGTTTCATAATTTCTAATGGGTTACTTTGCCAAAAATGCTATTTATTTTTAAAGTTACAGAAATTTTTGGCCTGAAAATTGTTTGCAAAGCTTCTACACATTTTCAGCTATCCAATGATGTACAAAACTTTAAAATAAGTTGAAAATTAGCTAAAAAAATGATAAAATAATAGCACAAGGGAGAAATTTCTTAACGCTTAAATTTTAAACAAATCGTTCCTATCGATCAATTGAGCTATCCCGTGGCCGATTTTATGATCAAACTTGACCAGACCACATATTTACAGTAAACTGTTACCTCTTTCTAAGTAGAGACTACCTTTAAACAAAGAAAAAACGATTTGTTTAAAATTTAAGCATTAAGAAATTTCTTCCTTGTGCTATTATTTTATCGTTTTTTTAACTAATTTTCAACTTATTTTAAAGTTTTGTATATCATTAGATAGCTGAGAATATGTAGAAGCTTTGCAAATAATTTGCAGGCCAAAAATTTCTGTAACTTTAAAAATAAATAGCATTTTTGGCAAACTAACCCAATAGAAATTATGAAACTGGTACAGTCTTGGATCCCTAACCGGGGAACCTACAGATTATTTTTATTTTAGTATTCACAATTATTAATTGAGATGTCTAGTACTTAGAAATTAAATTAAAAGTCGCCAATATGCCTTATTTTTTTTTTAATGAATTTTAAAAGAAACAAATACGTATTTTTCTGAAAACGATCAATAACTCAAAAACGGGCGGTCTTTGCCCATAAGTGTTTAGAGGTCATTTGTAGTATTTGACCTCCTCTACAACTTCTCAAAGAGAAGGTAGCGTTTTTCTGGACTTCGTGTATAAATATCGCACATATGGATAAAAAAAATACTTAAAATTATTTCCCCGCTTCAAAACGTTTCTGATTTTAAATAATGTATAAAAAACAAGAATTTTAAAAAAAAATCATCAAAATCGGAGCTGTTTCTGAGGACTTCCTAAGATTGGCTGTTTTACGGCTTTATTTACTCCACTAATTGTATTGTTATCACATCTTGTATTCTACTTCCTGTGGCATCCTCCTTTTATATCATTTACTTGTCAATAAACAAACGAGATAATGGTAACAAGATACATTCTAATGTAGTCTACTCATTACATCAAGTTAATACATCTTCGTTAACAAAAAACCGGCCAAGTGCGAGTTAGACTCGCGCACTGAGGGTTCCATACTTGGGTATTTTTTCCAAAATTTTGCACGATAAATCAAAAACTATTATACACAAAAATAAATAATAATCTGTTTTTGAATATACAGGTAAAGCCCTTTCATATGATAGGCAACTTCGTAAAGTTATCTTACTTTGAAAATTGAAACACATTTTAATTTTTTTTAAATGATGTAACCACAAATTTGCGGTTTTCAGATTTATTCCAGTACTTGTGCTATAATACTTACAGTTGGTATAGTTTGACTTTATATTTTGATTATTTTACTTTGAAAATTGAAAATACTAATTATTATTTTTCATGATGGTCAACATGGATGTACCCTATAGGTTTTCTTGACAGATAACACACAGACAGACAGACAGATGGACTGACAGATGGACACACAGACAGACAACAAGTGAACCTATATGAGTTCCTTTTTTCCTTTTAAGGTACAGAACCCTAAAAAAGATGATATTATAGTTTTTACTGTACTTTTTCCAAATTGATATTTCTTGATTTAATGTAAGACAACTAGGGCCACTTATGATTTTATTTATGTCAGTCTATCATCAGTTTGGAAATTAGATTTACTTGAGATGAAATGGCAAAAAACTCAGCAGTACATAGTTGATGACTATAAATCATTCATCTGCATGGAACTCTTTGATTTAAAATATAAAAAAATTCAAATCATAATTTCAGGGATTAAAAGACAGTCTTTGCTTATTTCTAAGATGCAAGATATCTTTATCCCAGTCAGAATTGGTTAAACATATAAGCTGTGGAATAGTAACAAACATGAAAACAGACACACAAATACACTTTCACATTCAAAAGTCATATTATTCATTTACTAAAAATACTTAACATTGTACTCTTTTTGATGGTCAGAATTATTAGATTTGTAAGATGATATGGTGGTGATCCGTGATAATTAATTACATAAACTTAAAACTGAAGTTACGAGGGTTTCAAACGCGCCCAGGTCTGAGAAGACCCCACAACAAACTCAGCGGGGATATTATTTTTAACCCCCGACCCAAAAAGAGGGGTGTTATAAGTTTGACGTGTGTATCTGTGTATTTGTCTGTGGGATCGTAGCGCCTAAACAAATGAACCGATTTTAATTTAGTTTTTTTTTGTTTGAAAGGTAGCTTGATCGAGAGTGTTCTTAGCTATAATCTAAAAAAATTGGTTCAGCCGTTTAAGAGTTATCAGCTCTTTTCTAGTTTTCTTGTAGAAAAGAAGGTTAGATAACCGTTAGGTTCTTAATATTATGTCAATAGACTTGTTATTATCACCACTTAACAAAATCACTTAAACTAATTAGAACTATCAAAGCTGTTAAGCAACTCATTCCCAAGCTTTCTTATCATTTAAATAATCCTTTACATTGTAATAGGATTTTTCAATAAGCAATAAAAATAATTTATTGAATGCAGCTAATGACTAGTTTTTACAAATTACTAATTACAAAGTTTTTATTAAAGCACTTACAACTAACATAATTTTTAACACATAAAGAGTATGAGCCTTTATAATAATATGATTCACAAAACTTATCAGTAGAAAACGCAAAACTGTTTAGTTTTTATTAATTAGCCGAACAAATAAACAATATAAAAACATACATTTTCAGGTGAACCTATCAAAAACTAGACACAATTTGTTGTGACGTGTGTATCTGTATCTGTCTGGCATTGTAGCTCCTAAAATAATGAACCGATTTTAATTTAGGTTTTTTTTTTGTTTGAAAGGTGGCTTGATCGAGAGTGTTCTTAGCTATCATCCAAGAAAATCGGATTAGACGTTTGAAAGTTATCAGCTCTTTTCTAGTTACTGTAACCTTCACTTGTCGGGGGTGTTATAAATTTTTAATTTACACTTGTTTGATAATCTACTGTCCCTTAACTAGGTAGTTTACGTTTTATGAAAACTACATTACATTTGTTTTATTAGTACGGAAAGTATGAATTGACAAGTTTTAATGCATGTATTCTTCAATTCTCCAGGTACTGAAAAAGAGAAAGGGCAGCTAGGGGTGGGCAAGTCTTGCTTGTGCAACAGATTCGTCCGTACAGATGCTGATGATTACAATGTCGATCACATTTCCGTGCTCAGTCAAGTAAGTTCTAACTTTTGTATTGCTTTGTAATTGGTAGGAAACACAGATCGCGGAAGAGTATTTCAAACCTTAGCCGTGCGTATGAGGAATGAAGACGCAAAACGTTTCGTGCGTGTAGATGGAATGTCGACGACATAAGGATGGAAAATCGCCCGACGTCTTGCGGTTCGTTGGTAAAATAAAGCACTACAAACACACAAACAATTTCTTTGTAGATAACTAACTTAACATCTTTATTTGTATTTAGATTTTACTATATTTAGCATATTCTTTTCCACAACATTCTTCCTATTTAGTAGTTTACCAGGTAGGTTGGCGAAGTCCTTTCGTGTCGTTTAACCTTAGCCTTATAACATTTGTTGTAGTCGGACTTCAGCGGTCGCGTGGTGAACAACGACCACTTCCTATACTGGGGCAGCGTGCAGAAGGAGCAGGATGAGCAGGAATACCGCTTCGAGGTGGTCGAGCAGACCGAGTTTGTGGACGACTCATGCTTCCAGCCGTTCAAAGGTTAGTATATCATCAGCGGTCGCGTGGTGAACAACGACCACTTCCTATACTGGGGCAGTGTGCAGAAGGAGCAGGATGAGCAGGAATACCGCTTCGAGGTGGTCGAGCAGACCGAGTTTATGGACGACTCATGCTTCCAGCCGTTCAAAGGTTAGTATAGCATCAGCGGTCGCGTGGTGAACAACGACCACTTCCTATACTGGGGGGCAGTGTGCAGAAGGAGCAGGATGAGCAGGAATACCGCTTCGAGGTGGTCGAGCAGACCGAGTTTGTGGACGACTCATGCTTCCAGCCGTTCAAAGGTTAGTATAGCATCAGCGGTCGCGTGGTATAACAACCACTTCCTATACTGGGGCAGCGTGCAGAAGGAGCAGGATGAGCAGGAATACCGCTTCGAGGTGGTCGAGCAGACCGAGTTTGTGGACGACTCATGCTTCCAGCCGTTCAAAGGTTAGTATAGCATCAGCGGTCGCGTGGTGAACAACGACCACTTCCTATACTGGGGCAGTGTGCAGAAGGAGCAGGATGAGCAGGAATACCGCTTCGAGGTGGTCGAGCAGACCGAGTTTGTGGACGACTCATGCTTCCAGCCGTTCAAAGGTTAGTATAGCATCAGCGGTCGCGTGGTATAACAACCACTTCCTATACTGGGGCAGCGTGCAGAAGGAGCAGGATGAGCAGGAATACCGCTTCGAGGTGGTCGAGCAGACCGAGTTTGTGGACGACTCATGCTTCCAGCCGTTCAAAGGTTAGTATAGCATCAGCGGTCGCGTGGTGAACAACGACCACTTCCTATACTGGGGCAGTGTGCAGAAGGAGCAGGATGAGCAGGAATACCGCTTCGAGGTGGTCGAGCAGACCGAGTTTGTGGACGACTCATGCTTCCAGCCGTTCAAAGGTTAGTATAGCATCAGCGGTCGCGTGGTATAACAACCACTTCCTATACTGGGGCAGCGTGCAGAAGGAGCAGGATGAGCAGGAATACCGCTTCGAGGTGGTCGAGCAGACCGAGTTTGTGGACGACTCATGCTTCCAGCCGTTCAAAGGTTAGTATAGCATCAGCGGTCGCGTCGTATAACAACCACTTCCTATACTGGGGCAGCGTGCAGAAGGAGCAGGATGAGCAGGAATACCGCTTCGAGGTGGTCGAGCAGACCGAGTTTGTGGACGACTCATGCTTCCAGCCGTTCAAAGGTTAGTATAGCATCAGCGGTCGCGTGGTGAACAACGACCACTTCCTATACTGGGGCAGTGTGATGAAAGAACAGGAGTATGGCTTTAGGGTGGTTGAGCAGACCAAGTTTGTGGACGACTCATGCTTCCAGCCGTTTAATGGTTAGAATATCATCATAACTAATTGATAAGTGTCCACTGCTGGACATACAAGCTGTAACCAGAACGCAAATATGAAGACAGGTGATAGTACTGATGATTACTGCTAAGGTACTACAGTAAAAAAACACAAAAGATAAAATAAAAAATCTTTTATTTTTAAAAGCTTCTTTTCAACTTCTTTTTTTTATTTATTTATTTGTACCAGAAAGTTGTAACAATAAAAATAAAAAGAAAGAAAAAGTGGACAGGGAAGCACTTCTCTCTATAAGAGATCTCTACCAGTGACCCTTGGCAGTGCGAGAGTGAGAGTGGGAGACTTCTATCAGGTTTTCGAACTATGTACAAAGATTAGTAGAGCTAAAGGCAATCAATGGGTTGGTGGAGATAATGCACTTACTACTTAGTTTATGTTGGTAATTGCAATTTCCTGAACTCATTATGTCATTTAACATTCCTTATAGGAGATAGAGCAACAGACTGTTTAAATGAAACAGATCGACGATTCCTGAGGTATTTGCTTGGTGTGGGAGCGGAGGCAGCGATGTTAAGGGTAAACTCGCACTGCAAATTTTTTCTGCGGTGAAAATTTGTAGTGCGAGCTTACCCTGAAGCCTAGTACACAATGACCCAATCCAATGCACTCAGCGAATATGTATAAGGCTTGGCCTACATTTGTCACGTTTGGCTAACGCTTACTGACTTGGCGAGTATGGGGTTATTACTCGTGCTCATACGTGGTCTCCACTCCAGAACACGTCTGCCCCATCAGTGGTCATCTGCGGCAGACGTGGCCTGCCCACTGCCACTTCAGCTGGCTAATTCGTTGAGCTTTCATAATCAGTTGGTTGTAATTTAAATTACAGTAGAGTACGATTATCCGGACCTCAGTCATACGGATTTGCGATTATCTGGATTGGTAAATGACAATTACCAAATATTATAAATTATTAGATGATGCCCGCGACTTCGTCCGCGTGGATTTAGGTTTTTTGAAATCCCGTGGGAACTCTTTGATTTTCCGGGATAAAAAGTAGCCTATGTGCTAATCCTGGATATTATCTATCTCCATTCCAAATTTCAGCCAAATCCGTCCAGTAGTTTTTGCGTGAAGGAGTAACAAACACACACACACACACACATACAAACTTTCGCCTTTATAATATTAGTGTGATGTGATATGAATTATTCAACTATGTAAAATTCCCAAAAAGTAATCAAATGTTGAATAAAAGCAGGTGTTACTTTGTGAACGTCCATGTATAAAGAATCATAGGCTTTAGGTTTTTGCGTGAAGGAGTAACAAACATACACACACACACATACAAACTTTCGCCTTTATAATATTAGTGTGATTTTCATCTTTTTTAGCTGTTGGCAAAACGGAGACGTTCGTGAAGCGCTGCACGGCCACCAAGCTACAATCGGCCGAGAAGCTGATGTACGTGTGCAAGAACCAGCTTGGCATAGAGAAGGAGTACGAACAAAAGTTGATGCCCGATGGGAAACTGAGCATCGACGGCTTTCTGTGCGTCTATGACGTCAGTTTGGTCCCCGGCCGCAGTTGGGAGAGACAGGTAATAAGAAGTTCCATTTTTATGATTAAGACACAACCTTCCATTTAGTTGCGTGATCTATGAATATGAATAAATACGAATATAGTAATAACTAGCCGATGGCCGCGACTTCGCCCGCGTGGATTAGGTTTTTCGAAACCCCGTGGGATCTCTTCGATTTTCCGGGGTAAAAAGTAGCCCTTGTGCTAATCCAGGATATTATCTATCCATTCCAAATTTCAGCCAAATCCGTCCAGTAGTTTTTGCGTGAAGGAGTAACAAACATACACACACACACATACAAACTTTCGCCTTTATAATATACGTGTGATGTGATATGAATTATTCAACTATGTAAAATTCCCAAAAAGTAATCAAATATTGAATAGAAGCAGGTGTTACTTTGTGAAAGTCCATGTATAAAGAATCAGGCTTAATTTGCTATAATCCCCTAAAACAGAAAAAAAATTATGATACACCACTCACACTCCCACTGCTAAACTTGAGATATTTTCGGGGACCAAAATCAGTCATCAGGACCATGTCCTTCCCTGAGAAGCTAACTATATTTGTACCAAATTTCGTCAAAAATCAGTTAAACAGATGGGCATAGACCTGCCTTTGCTGCGCTCTTGGAATTTCTGAAAATTCTTTCTTAATGCAAGTATATGTTTAGAGAAAACTTACAAGTGTCTCTCAACTTAAGATACCACGTTTTTATGCCTTGTTACAGAATGAAGTCCTAGCAGCGATCCTCCAAAACATCCTAAAACTTAAGAAGCCTGTAGTACTAGTGACGTCTAAGAACGATGAAGCGTGCGAGCAAGGAGTCAGGGAGGCTGAGCGATTGGTGCAAAGGAAGGAGTTCAAAGGATCCATACCAATTGTGGAGACATCTAGCCACGACAATGTTAATGTTGACCAGGCCTTCTTCCTATTGGCGCAAATGATCGACAAGTCTAAAGCTAGGATTAAGGTAAGTTAGTATAAAAAAAACAGTTTAGGATTGCTTTGGACAAACTTTGTTAAAATTTCTTAAACTGAACATTTTCAAGTAAAGATTTTTATGTACTCCTGTGTAGATGATACTGGCATTGTCGCAATTAGAATGCCATAAGCCTACTTTGTCGTATTAATTTACAAATTGCGTAAAACCAAATTAAATTTGAATTTCGCGGGCAGACCCGTCCCATGCACCTTAATGTGTTCTGTTTCTGTGCAGGTCGCGAACTATGCGGAGGCGTTGCGAATAAGACGCGAAACTTTGGACTTCGTCACCGAAGCTTTCACGCAGCTAATCAGAATACACGTCCAAGATCACAAGTGAGTCATGTTTGATTAATATTTTTTATCTTTGGATCTTTATGAAGAAGTATACATCATCTCAATAAATTCTGGAATTTATTGCCACCAGTGAACGAAAAAGCATAGAAGGTGGCATCTGCTTATGTTCGTGTGTGTGTGTGCAATAGGCTAAGAAAATATTCAAACAAGCAAATATATGTTATCATTCGATAATACGAAATCGTGTGTTATCCAACACTGGTCGCTGCCGTGATTGGCATTGACCGTGATTGGAAGTGACGAATTTCAATCGAATTGAAGACGCGTGCTCCTAATGTATGCAAGCCGTACGAAACATATATTTCTATCCTTTGTCGTTCACTGATCGCCACTAAAAATTTCATAAATGAGTGGTGAGTCCCAAAGATCATGTTTCCTAATTATAACCAATAGCAGAATCTCGAAAAAGTACATCCAGTTGTCTGAGGTGTGTGATGATAGACCAGTCAGTCAGTCAGTCAGCTTTTCCTATCTATTTAGATAAGTTTTGAATAATTTGTTGCAGGGAAATGTGGTCGGCAGTGAGCAAAAGGTTGTGCCATTACCCTGAGTGGATCAAGTTCGTTCAGCAGTTCGGCAATGATGGCACTCAAGTATGTAGCTTATTGATTACAATTGTATTCATTACTAGATCATACCCGCGATACTTCGTCGATAGGGAGTTTCTAAATCCCGTGGGAACTCTTTGATTTTAATGAAAAGTTGTCTATGTTAATTTCTGGGATGCAAGCTACCTCTGTACCAAATTTCATATAAATTGCTTAAACGGATGGACCTTTACGAAACCCGTGGGAACTCTTTGATTTTCCGGGATAAAAAGGAGCCTACGTCCGTCCCCGGGATGTAAGCTAACTCTGTACCTTATCGAAATCGGTGAACTGTCAGTGAAAAGTTACCAGACAGACAGACAGACAGACTTTCGCATTTATAATATTAGTATGGATTAATCAGCTCTGGTTCCTCATATGAGTTTTAATATACAGGTAGTCTTCCGTCGTCACATAAGAAGGTTGAAGGAGGAGCGATCAGCTAAAAAGCTGCGCAAGCAACTTGCGAAACTGCCGCAAGTGCTGGCCAGGATGCAGCTGCCCACCGACGACTTGCAGGAGAAGTTAGTTGATGATTTAGTATTAAAAATTACTTGTTTACTCGAAATCACTCGATTTATTCTTCACTAACCGTGTGCCTGCCTGACGTTTTGGGTACTTTATTGACTCAGAAATTGCTTATTATTAAAAAAAAATAACCTGCGATTTTTGGTGCGCAATTTCCAACAAGACAAATAGAAACAAGGTTTTTAAACGTCCATTAAAATGAATTAGGTATTTTTATTGAGTAGGTTATTTTATTATTTAAATTATATGTAAAGGGAAAACTTTTTTCAAAAGTTTAAAGAGGTTTTTCTCGATTTAATTTGTTTATTGTTTTGCGAAAATTAGAGATAAGTACTATACAAATCTCGGCCGAAATACCCTCATATAGTTTTAAAGAACTCTGATAGCGCCTTGTCCTTTTAAAATCACTTCTGAAACACTCAGCTTCGCCTCGCCCTTCCAATACTACTCGGCCGTAAATTGCTTTACTTTTGGACAGGCTTCGCCTGGACAGCGGCTTGTACTATTTCCACATAGATGCTCCTTCCTTTTCCAACATATTATGGCAATCTATTTCTATCCTTGTCTATTTCAGCGACTGGGGGGTGGTATTGCGTCAACTGAGGGCGCACAGAGACTTCTCAGTATACTTCAGCGAAGGGCGTGCGCACTCCGGGGGCTCCGGCTCGGGCTCGGAGCCCGACAGCCCTCTCAACGCGGACACCACCCTGAGGGTGGGGGAGAGGGCGAGATACCAGGTCAGTGCTCTATGAAGTTGAGGGTATGATAAAGCCTTTTCAGGGGTCTTCTAATCCTCAAGCTCTGTGTATAAGAGTTGCTTAACTAGTGTATAGATTTGTTTTGAAGTAGTCATTATCATCATCAGCCTGGGTTACTACTGGGTCTCCTCTCAAACTGCGAACGGTTTGGCCATAGTCTACCACTCTGACCAAGTGCAGATTGGCTAACTACACACCCTCTTGAGAACGTTATGGAGAACTCTCACACATGCAAGGGCGCTCACGATGTTTTTCTTCACCATTAAAGCATATTTAAGTGTTTAAAATGTAACCCTGAAAAGTTAGACGGGATCGAAACCCGGACTCTACGAGTAGCCCGAGTAGCCTGAGTCCGGTAAAGCTCGAGGGTTGATGAAGGAAAGTGCTCTCAGACAAGATACCAATTTCGTATTTTATTTTCAGACCTTAGGACAGTCTCAAAAAATTCCATACGAAATATTAGAAACGAACGAAGCAGCAGCGATATTCAAGACGTACCTACACGAAGCGCAGGAAAAGCAGAGGAACTATGAGTAAGTGTAAATTCTGTTATGTTTCTGTGTCTAAAATTATAAAATCCATGGCTTCTTCTCAAATCAGGTGTTTGAGAAGAATTATAAATATTGGTTGGTTCTACATTGCTACTTCACTAAGCGACACTTAAATATTTTTTCGTAGAAAACCATCAATGGAATAAAAAATGTGTACAATGGTTTTTAATTAAATGCTTTGATTTGGTATTTATGAGACTTAGCGATTATTTTAAAATAAAATAAAAACCGGTCAAGTGCGAGACACACTTCCACACGAAGGGTTCCTTACCATTGTATAAGATGTACGTACCGAACACTTATGTAGAACACTGCAAGTTAATGTAATTTAATAATCTAATTTTTGTGAACATGTTTTCATTTTTTTGTGATGTAGCCACAAATTCACGATTTTTGGACTGTTTCCTTTACTTGTGCACCAGACCTACCCTACCTGCCAAATTTCATGATTCTAATTCAATGGGAAGTACCCGAAGTATAAATTTTCTTGACAGACACGACAGACAGACAGAAAACGAAGTGATCGTGATCCTCCTTTTTTCCTTTTGCGGTATGGAACCCTAAAAAAAGGTGCTATAAGTTGTCAGAATAGTTTAAAAAATATGGCTTCTTTCAGATGGTGTCAACAATTCAAGCGTCTTCTAGAAGAAACTGGCTATGTCACACCAGGGAAGCAGTTGTCAGAAGTTAGAGTTCTTCTGATGGGAAGGGAGTGTTACGAGGCTTTGACTGAAGAGCAACAGCAGAGGGTGTATGACGAACATCAGAGAGAGATACAGAGACGAGCCAAGCATAACTTGCAGGTGAATATACTTCTAGAACCTTCTAGGGAAACTGGCTATGTGAAACTTAGGCCAAAAATAGAAAATAGGGTGGTCGTATTAGTGGGAGGTCCCGGGTTCGATTACCGGCAGGGGTTTGGAATTTTATAATTTCTTAATATCTGGTCTGGTCTGGTGGGAGGCTTCGGCAGTGGCTAGTTACTACTCTACCAGTAAAGCCGTGCCGCCAAGCGATTTAGCGTTCCGAATGATGCCGTATAGACACCAAAGTGGTATGGGTTCAACAAAAACTGCCATAGCCCTTCCAGGTTAGCCCGCTTCTATCTTAGACTGCATCATCACTTACCACTAGATGAGATTGCAGTCAAAGGCTAACTTGTATCCAAATACGAAAAAAAGCCTTTTAATCATAGTTTTGCCTTAAGATATCTACGTTTAGTCAGCATCGCAAAATGATGTACGTCTTTGAAAACGCTGGATTGAAAAAATTATGTGAAGCCAAAAGGACGTCGCGTCGTTTCAAATGGCATAACATGTTTTATTTATTCCAGGAGCTATTATTGGAGCACGCCGATTTATTCTACCATTTCAAGAGGATATCACCCACTGGGACCATTACTCAAGAGGACATCAAAGAAATAACAGACGTTCTGCAAGATGATTTTAGGTACTTACTTGATAAATGGAATACACTTTTTTCATTCTAGAATAATAAAAATTCTAAGGCCTAATTCGCACGAGAGCTTTTTTAACGTCCGTTAAAAAAGCGTTCAAAATAGAACACATGCATTTCCAAGTATCTGTTCACACGACAACGCTTTTTTAAGGCGTAAAACTTTATTACCCGCCAAGGCCGGGTTTTAACGCAACGCTTTTATAGCGCTCGTGCGAATTAGGGCTAACGAAAAGAATTTGATCCGGTAGATATTTCGTAAATAAGAGGGATAATTAATATATTCCGTCTTTCATAGTGTAAAAGACAGAATATATTATCATCAGCATCAGTAAAAAGGACATTCAATTATCCATAAAGATGGCATACTTAGTTTTAGTTTCATCAAAACTTTATGCAACAGAAAGTCTCTACTTATGTAATTTGATCATATTTTTAACCCCCAACCCAAAAAGAGGGGTTTTATAAGTTTGACGTGTGTATCTGTGTATCTGTCTGTGGCATTGTAGCTCCTAAACTAATGAACCGATTTTAATTTAGTTTTTTTGTTTGAAAGTTGGCTTGATCGAGAGTCTTCTTAGCTATAATCCAAGAGAATCAGTTCAGCTGTTTGAAAGTTATCAGATCTTTTCTAGTTACTGTGACCTTCACTTGTCGGGGGTGTTAAATAAATAAATAAATTATTAATTTACACCTGTCTAGATACAAAATGCTGGATAGAATGGAGCAAGACCGAAAGCTGATGCTGTTTCAGCATCTTGGATTTGTTCACTGCCCTATGAGAGAGCATTGTCCGGCTGGGGCCAACTGTCTGGATGCTACATTGCCTGTTATATTGAACACTAGAGTCGGGTAAGTTGGAAGCGAAGGAGTTAAAATGACAAAAATACCAATTATAAAATAAATAAATAATAATACTTTATTTAGCTCACATAACACTCAAGAAGAAAAAATACATAAAATGTTAAAACTACAAAATTACAACTAAACTTAAAACTATGAGCTAGAAAATACAAAGAGCAAATAAGGGCCGGCGCACATATAGCGGAGCGCAGCGCAGAGCATTTTTCACAGTGAAAATACTATCGACATTGTCCTCATTGAAATAATATCTAAAATCTACGTGCATCCGTGCTGATACTCGCGCATCCGCGCGCAGTCCCGCGCGTGCTCGCGCATACTTTGGTAGAAATTCGCGTAATGTGTCACGCGATTAGAAAACTTCGCGGGCATGCTCTGCGCTGCGCTCCGCCATATGTGCCCCGGCCCTAAGATTTCATGTGTGAGCTAAAGGGGCTACTGCCTCAGCATCTGCAGTAACTGACTACTGCAGCTCTAATTTTCAGGCAGAGTCGAGGTATATAATAAGAAATCTAATTTTACAAGACGATGTATTGACACAAAAAGTGTCCAGGAAATGCTTTTTCATTTCTTGGATACTTTTTGTGTTAATACTGGCTAGGAAATGATAGCAGTTCTTATAGCGTTGGATTATTTTTGCAAAAAAACCAATCGAATGAACTAAACAATCCATTGTCGATTTATTCTTCTGCATAAAAACATAAAATCGGCAGTCAATTGTTAAATTTTCGATTTTTATGTCCACCGCAATTTACACATCTAACTCAACAAAATTATGTAGTGGGGCGCGTCATTTCAAAATAGACAACCTCGTTTAGTCTATTGAGATCCCGCTAAGTTAGGTTTGGTTGCAGGTCTCTCACGTCGTCGAGTGAGTCTCAGTGCCACGCGGGCCCGCCGGCCGCGCCGTGGGCGTTGACCACCGACTCCAACCAAATCAACCTTATTATATTAGGAGTGAGTTTTTTGGAGTATAATCTTTAATAATTAATTTTATTTAGATCAAAAGAAAAAATATTTCAAGAGATTTCTGGCTTGATTTGCGTTATGTTGTCTCACTTTTATTTTTTAATATATGTTTCATAAATCTCAGGTGGAAGGCATAGCTGGGGAATTCGGAAAGCGTCTAATAGCGGGGTGTGATAGCGAGAGACGGGTTAACATCAACGGACATTCGTGGCGCGTCGAACAAAGGCTACGGACGGACGACTTCGCCGCTGAACCGCCACGGGATTTTGCACCTAATGGTACGTTTTTTTAAAAAAAAAAGAATATTAGCCATATTAATCATGACTAATATTCCCCTTTCCCCTCCAACTAAGCGCGAAGCTGTATTAGGAGTAGGTACGACAATAGTGCAACGGGTGGTGTTTGAACCGCCGACCTTTTTAGAATTCAGTCGGCTCCTCAACCTGTTTAGCTATTGAGGCTTATTTACTATTAGAGGATGCCGGCGACTTCGTCCGCGTGGATTTAGGTTTTTAAAGATCCCGTGGGAACTGTTTGATTTTCCGGGATAAAAAGTTGCCTATGTCAATTACAGGGACGCAAGCTACCTCTGTATCAAATTTCATACAAATTTGTTAAGCTTTAGGAATCCCGTGGGAACTCTTCGATTTTCTGGGATAAAAAATAGCCTATGTCCGTCCCTGGGATATAAGCTAACCCTGTACCAAATTTCATCACAATCGGTTAAACTGTTGGGCCACGAAAAGGTAGCAGACAGACAGACACACTTTCTCATTCATAATTTTAGTATGGATGTTTTACGTGATTAAATCAGAAATCAAATAGTTTTTTTTTATACTCTTTATTTTTACCACCACAAGAAGGATTACAGTTAAAAAACAAACAGACAGAAGGATACAAAAGGCGGCCTTATCGCTGGTTATAGCGATCTCTAACAGGCAACCTTAAGAATAGGAGAATTGGAGGAAACTCTACTGCAGGTGGTGTTCTAATAAATTAATTATGACTGGTTTTAAAGTTACGATTTTTTTTTAAATGAAAAAAAAAAATAGTTCTTAACATACTAAATTACAGAAAACCGAAGTCTTCACTCTCAATATTATGCGTACAAAACATATTTATCGTACGGAACCCTCTTCATGTGAGTTCAGCTCGTATTTGTCTGGTTTTTTTATGTTTACCAAATGTTCTCAGGCTACTTCTGCGTGTATCAAGATCAAGAATCGTTCGAATACATTAGAGGGTGTGCCGAAAAAACGCTTTTATCCAGTTTGGAGCAAGAGGATAAATTGCCCTTTCAGGTTAGTCTAAAAATATAAAAGGAAAAGCTAATTGGCTGATCTATCGACGCACAGCTCAAACTACTGAATTGGGCAGAAATTTGGCATGCAGTCAGGCTGAATGACATATTAGACATCCGCTAAGAAAGGAATTTTGAAAATTGAACCCCTAAAGTAAAGGTCCCACTAATAAGACCACAGGGAGGGCGTCTAAACAACGTCTAAAAACATAATAAGCCACATTGCTTTAATAAACCCCTGTTAATACTCCCAAGTGGACTAACACTTTCAGAGTGAATATAGGGGTTTGACAGTCCACATATTTAAATTTAATTTCTTCAAAACGATTGAAATAAGAAGAATGCGCGGGACTTTTATTACTTGTATATATGGCATAATATTGTATATCAAATCTTTGAAACGAGCAACCGCCGAGTTGCTGGTTCTTCTCGGTAGGAAAGGCATTCCGAACCAGTGGTAGATACTCTTGACGATTCAAAAGTACTTGTAAAAGAGTCTAATTGGAAAAAAATATTTTGATTTTTTTGAATTTTGAAACATTCGTTAATTTTTGGATGATTTTTTTGAATAGTTGACAAGTATTAATTGTGTTTGTCCTTTGTTCACAGGGGTTGCCTTTAGTAGTGATGTTCGTGCAGGACGATGGTATGGACAAGAAGGAGCTGGCTAGGTTACAGGAAGAGGGACAGAATCTCGCTGACAAGTATGTACAATTTCATATTTACACGACTTTCCAAAATGAGGGGTGTAATGTTTTCAGGGTTCGTGTAGTTGTGTGTATGGATGTATTAGAGTTCGTTCCACCATAATTTCTAAATGCCTGAATAGATTTGGATGTATGTGGTATCTTAGTATTCTCACATCATCCAAAGTGCCACTGGCTATAAATTAAAAAAAAAAAATGGCAACTGACTGGTGCCATTTTCAAATGTGTAAATTTTTACTTTTCAGTTGTTTTTTGGCAGGGTATTCGTGTTTTTTAATTTTTTTTGATTACGACTTGGAATAGATCAAAGTCGACTTAACCATTTATTTGGTGAAACTTTCGAGTGAATTTGATCATAATCACGCGTTACTTCGTTTTCGCGTTTCTTTTACCACCTTGTTATAAATCGATTTCCGAGGCATTCCGAACCAGTGGTAGATGCTTGACGATTCAAAAGAACTTGTAAAAGTCTAATTGAATAAAAATATTTTGAATTTGAATTTTAATCTGATATGAATATGATGAATGATTTGAATATGATGATCTTTGTAGCCTTGGCAAACAACATCGTATGGAATTTAGGGATAAAATGAAATGTGTCAGGGATAAATTACGTGGTTTTAGTTAGTTGCTGATTAGTTTCATTTCGTTTTTAAAGTTTATCCGGGGATGTATTAATTTTATCCTTTGTCCCCAGTTTGCATTGTTCGTACATGGAAGCGACTGTGAGCGAATTAGGCACTGAGGCGTTGACCGCGGACGCGATACAAGAGTTAATACGAGCCAACAGAGAGAAAGCCAGCTACGCGCACTTGTATCGCGATCTGATCGTCTGCTTCGACGCGGATATACGGTAAGATGAAACTAACGGCCGAAATTAATAATCAATCTATCTTTAATCTGTCGATAAGTAACTTAGCAACTTTGTTATTTGTCAAAAAATATCATATAATTCTTGTCGAATAACGTTGTGAAGAAACTTATTGACAGATTACAGATAGATAAGTTATTAATTTCGGCCGTAAGAAGTTGCCGCCATTATCAGAATACATTGTTGATACTTGGCCGCGTCGGTTACCGAACCGGGCGCTTTATGCTACGGCTACACCAGCGTGTCATGAGCATTAGATGCAGGTGCGTCCACGATGCGAATCTACGTGCACACCTGCGCGACTATTGTACTCGCATAGGTGTGCATAGCGCTGTATCGTAGGAGGCGTCTGACTCGTGAATTTACGTTCACATTTACTTTGGTATTTTATTAACGCTCACACTAATAATGCTGATTTCTCTTACACTGTATTGCTTAATCTAAAAAGAAAAAGCTGACTGACTGATCTATCAACGCACAGCTCAAACCACTGAACGTATCAGGCTGAAATTTGACACGCAGACAGCTATTATGACGCGTATAGTCCACGCGTACGAAGTCGCGGGCATAAATTAGTCAAAAATATGTCAAATCATAATTTAATTGTTTGTTGCAGCATAATGGTTTGCATGTTCTGTGACGACCCGTATTCTCCAGAGCGTGTGCTCAGTCCATTGCTCTTACATCGAGCGTGCTTCCTCACGGGCGATCGATCCATACTCATCGAGACATTTCTCGGTGATTCCAAAAGGAAAGTTGAGGTATGTTTGGGTTTTTTTTTTGTTTCCTTCCTATTTTCCTCCAACAGGAACTTGTCCTTCCGCCGACGAGGAAGCGACTATACTATATCCAAGTTATTATAGCGCTCTCGCATCGGTCTGCTTAACGCACAGCTCACCATTGGCACCTCGAGTGCCATTTCCACCTGTCACATTAGGTATCTTCAAAGCGAGAGTAAATATAGGCATCTATAGGTAAGCGAGCTCCAAACTAGACGTCATCATTGTTTTTATTAGGTTTCCGTACCTGTAAAGGAAAAACGGAACCCTTAAGGATCACTTTGTTGTCGTCTGTCTGTCTATCTCTCCGTCCGTCCGTCCGTCCATCGTGTCTGTCAAGAAAATCAGAACCCTCGGTGCGCGAGTCTGACTTGCACTTGGCCGGTTATTTAACATGATTGGCTCTACGCGTGTAATACGCGCATCAGCGTAGTTAAACCTAATTATAATACACTAATTTGTTGCAGGTGATAATCTCTAGTTTTCACGGCGCTAGTCAATTTAGGGAAGAACTAATACACGGCTTTATTTTGATATACTCGGCGAAAAGAAAAGCAAGTTTAGCGACATTAAAGTAAGTTAATGTTTTAACTTATCCTGTACCTTATAGCATTTCTAAAATTTACTAAGAGTTTAACACCCGTATTCACAAATGTTACTATGAGGTCTCATAGTGCGCTTGAACACATAGTGTAGGTTCCACCAATCAGATGACTGTGTCACGTCAATTTGCAATGATCTGATTGGTGGAACCTACACTATGCGTTCGAGCGCACTGTGAGACCTCATAGTAATGTTTGTGAATACGGCCGTAAGTATTATAAGTTCCAAGTGCAAATTGACGTATTAGAATGGATTACCATGTCTTTTGGTATAGTCTAAATCATTTCAAAGTCAAAGTCATTTATTCAAATTGGGTACTATTGTACACTTTCTGATTGTCAAACAACGATGTAGTGGTGATAATTAATTACGATAACTTAAAACTAAAGCTAGGGTGTAAGAGATGTTAGGTGCTAATTCGCGTCTTTTTTAGTGCATTTTCTATGAACATCCCGAATCTGCCCATACAAATGGTCGCGGTAACGGACGGTGGAGGCTCGGCCGCGAACACGTTCTTCGGCACGGATCTGGGACACGCGCTTATTACTGAGGGAAACGCTACTGCGGACAGACTGGGCGCGCATTTCACCACTTACACGTCCAGTGCTGAGAATAAATGTGAGTATTTACTTGTGTTCCTGACTTTTTCACTATTGAAAAATGTATTTAGTGCAGTTTTGTACGTCTCACGGTTTTCAGCGCTACCTTGCTGGTAAATGTGAGGCTACTACCCAGCCTTAAGGTTTTTAGTGTATTTTCAATGAACATCCCGAATCCGTCCACACAAATGGTAGCGGTGACGGGCGGCGGAGGTTTGGCCGCGAACACGCTTATTGGCACGGATTTGGAACACACTCTAGTAACTGAAGGAAGTGCCACTGAGGGCCCATCCTACCATGCAAAATATCATGTCGATCAGTTGCTCCGTTGCAGCGTGATTCAAGAACAAACCAATAACATAACACTTTTGCATAAATGGATCAGTAACTTATTATAGAGTGACACCACACCAATGTGTACTAATATGCCGTCGTTGTATCATTGCAGCGGCATTCTACACGCCATTCTTCAAAGAGGTGTGGGAGCGGAAAGGAGAGATTGAGCGTGCGTTCCGTTTGGAGGCCCCGCGCGCGCACAACGCACACAATCCGCACAACTTACCCGACGTTGCGGCCGGACGACCCGCGCCTCCTCCGCGGCTACACTCCTACCATCTGGATCACAAGTGAGTGTAGTATTGTCTGCGTTACCTTCATTTATGAGGGTCGTGATCCCTTCCAACAATGCTAAGGCGCCGTCTTCATGGGCGAGGGAATCAAAAAGTCCAACCTACTTTCGTCGGCGATAGTATCGCCATGTGATCTTTTTTTTTATTCACTATAGGCAAGCGCTTGACCACAATCACACCTGATGGAAAGTGATGATGTGGTCTAAGATGGGACGCGTTTACCTAGAAGGTGCCTATTCACTCTTGTTTTAAATATATATAAATGATACCCGGATTGTAATTGGTAGGAAACACAAGCGGAAGAATATTCCAAACCTTAGCCATGCGTATGAGGAATGAAGACGCAAAACGTTTCGTGCGTGTAATTGTGAAATTGGTCTATAAGAGTTGTATCGAATTTGCAAGGCGAGACTATCGTCCGTGGAGATGGTGATTAAAAGCAAGCGTATGGTAGGTAGGTGTATTGATACGTACCTTCAGCTTAGAGTCCATTACCATCTGGACCACAACTGACGCAACTTCCGTCATGCGTGTTTTACCGTAATCAAACCCCTGGATACTTCTTTAGTAATGCGACATGTAATTTTACCGTAATCAATCAGCTGGTAATTCATTTGTTCATCTCAATTTTGACTTTATTGTGTGTACGAACGTTTTTTTTTCAGAAAATATGTCCAAATATAAAAATGAGATATTTCATTTACAGAATGGACAGCCATAAACTGACTAACTCGTTAGACTTACTCATTGGACCCGACTCGCGCGCCGATATCGACTCCGAATACAGCGATACTTTGAACAATTCCAAAAATAGAGGCTTTTTGAAGGGTAAGTTATGTACACTACCCGGAAGGAAATATTGTACCTCGACCTTTAGAATGAGATAGCATTATCATAGAGCGTTGTCTCTGTCGTTGAGACCGACAAAACGTCACATAGGTATGAGTGACAAAGACAACGCTTTACGAAGCCGAAATCTCTTTTTAAACTTTGATATACAATATTTCCTGCCGGTTTACTGGTACATTTCTATGTTTTGGAGTACAATAAAGAATAGTTTTACTTATTACTTTATCTTTATTTCATAAAGATCAATTTGTGGCTCTTTCTTTCTTCCTTTTCTCTTCCTTCTGGCTCAAGACGCTACCACCGGTTTGGAAAACAAATTCCAATGAAAAGAGCCAGGAAGACATAAGCTAAGACATCCTTGTAAATTCGATTTTTAACCCCCGACCCAAAAAGAGGGGTGTTATGAGTTTGACGTGTGTATCTGTGTATCTGTCTGTGGCATCGTAGCTCCTAAACTAATGAACCGATTTAAATTTGGTTTTTTTGTTTGAAAGGTGGCTTGATCGAGAGTGTTCTTAGCTATAATCCAAGAAAATCGGTTCAGCCGTTTGAAAGTTATCAGCTCTTTTCTAGTTATTACTGTAACCTTCACTTGTCGGGGGTGTAATAAATTTTTAATTTACACTTGTTGATTGAAAAGTTGGACATGTAGTCTTTAATTTTTCTGTATAGGTTTTAGTGTGTACCCACCACCCAGCACGCCGCCGGAACCCGCGCCGCCCGATCATAGAATGCACGCGGATTTGTCACGTAAGTGTTTAAGTGAGAAAGATAGAGAATTCCTTTAGGAGAGAAAGAGAAAATTCTTTATACCTTTTTAAAAGAATTACATGTTTGTCACGTTACTGTTTAAGAGAGAATATTTCCGTAAGAGAGAAAGGGAGAAAATTCTTGATACCTTTTAAAATGCATGACATTGTAAAGAGCTATCAAAAAGTTCCTCAAAGTATATGCGATGTTTTATTAGGATTTAAAAATCATCCTTAATTTAAACATTCCGTCCAACTTGGGACGCTTGATTAACCCATTTAATTAGTTTTTTAATGCTGTCACTTTTTGGCAACCTTTGCAAAAAAGTGACAGCAAGTGGTGTTCCAAAAATAAAATTATGAAATTATTGAAACGCAGCCGATCTGAACTGTTCGGAGGATTCGCTCAGCACCCACGAGTCAGGTGATTGCATGAATAGCGATTCTACACCTTATTTACTTAACAGGACGGTTTATTTTCGTTTGTAGATAGATGTTTTTGTAGGAAGGAGTCATCCGTTGAATGGAATGCGTTGTTTAGGTCGATTTATTTATTTTTATGCATGAATTACGTAGATTTTGTTTACTTAGGTTGATGTGGTAAACGTTATTTATTTATTTAATTACAGACTTAATGAAAAGTGAAAATTTTACACCAAACTTTATAGACTAAAGCACAAGATAAAAACTTAGACTGGTATTTGCAATTTGCAGCCCAAATAGACCATAGTCTGTGCTAAGTAATTGCAACTTTGTTTATCGAAATGGTGTCATAGTTAAAACTATATTGTACCACATTAGCCTAAAGGCATAATACAGAATTTTGTTAAAGGATTTGTTTATTTCTATTCTTATTTCTTCATTAGAGTAAAAAAATTCTATGCATGTTTATAATATTGAGTATATTAAATACAAATTTGAAGAGTTTAATTTTGTAGTGATTTTTACCAAAAGTATCTTAACTTATTTAAGATATTAAGCATAATCTTCAGATATATCATTGTGTTGTGGTTTTTTTATATGTAGAAACGTGTATTATATGACAATTTTTTAACACCAATTTCAAGAAATCCTTATTACAAAATTGCAAGATTTAAAGTACTAGATGACCCGCAACTTCGTCGGCGTGGATTTAGGTTTTTTTTAAATCCCGTTGGAATTCTGTGATTTTCCGGGATAACAAGTAGTCTTTGTCCTTCCCAGGGATGTAAGCTAACGCTGTACCAAATTTCATCAAAATCGGTTTAACCGTTGGGCCGTGAAAAGCTAGCAGACAGATAGACAGGCACAATTTCGCATTTATAATATTAGTATGGATATTAGTATGGATAAAGTGACTGAGGAGAAATTATGTTAGCGAAACGTTCTGTTAGATGGCGGTGGTCTGTGGCAACCCGCGGGCTACGGACAACGTGCGTTCACGACGGGGCGAGCGCGCGCGCCCGCGCCGCACCATCAGAGGCTTAGACACTCACAGACACTCAAGGTAGTTTGATTCTATTAGACATCATCATCCGATAGATATACGTCTCTTGTAGGGACTTTCACATGCCACAGTCTTGCGCCGCTAACATCCATCGACTCCTGCGTTTTATGACATCTACCGCCGAGTTTCTTGCTGGTTCTTCTCGGTAGGAATGGCATTCCGAACCAGTGGTAAATTATTTGACGATTCAAAAGCACTTGTAAAAGTTTATTTGAATAAAAATCTATTCTATTCTATTCTACACACCCAGTGGGTAGCAAAACGTTCTGTCAGACGGTGGCGGTCTGTGGCAACTCGCGGACTAAGGACAACGTGCGTTCACTACAGGATGAGCATGTGCGTCCACGCTGCACCATCTGATAGACGTCATCATCACCGGCAACGTATTAGACGTCCACAGCTTATAGCAAATTAAGCTTTTGATTTTTGTAGGTATATCACGGGCTTCCGCAAAGTAACGCCTTCTTCTATACAATACTTCACGTTAAAAATTAAACGTAACTGGCCGAACTCTGTGAAAGGAGTTTATAATAATTTCCAACACTTTTTGTAGCAACCGGGCAAATTGGACATGAACAACTACACTATGGTCAGCGACGCGCTCCAGCATATCACAATAGGACCACCACCTCATCAACGGGAAAGAAAGGTATTTTAAAATAACTGTATAGTGATGTGTTGCACTGCACTTTGAATTGGACTGTACTGATAACACTTTTAGATATTTATGGTTTTATAATATGTTTTAATAATAAAATAGTAATAAACTGTACAACAATACAAGCGCTGGTAATACGGAGGCGGTAGCACCGCGAATGAAATCGTGTCGCGCGCCGGCGCCCTCGCCGCAAGGCCCCTCGCTCCCGCAGGCGGCCGCCGCGCACGCCTTGTTCAGTGCTATAGCACTAAACAATAACTATTCATCATCATCATCATCATGATCAACCCATCGCCGGCTCACTAACTACATAGCATAGGTCTCCTCTCAGTATGCGTTCGCGTGGATATAGGTTTTTAAAATGATGTGGGAACTCTTTGATTTTCCATGATAAAAAGTAGCCTATGTTTTAATCCAGAGTATAATCTATTTCTATTTTAAATTTCAGCCAAATCCGTCTAGTAGTTTTTGCAAGAAAGAGTAATAAATATCCATCCATACATAACTATAAACTTTCGCGTTTATAAAATTACTAGTTGGCGCCCGCGACTTCGCCCGCGTGGATTTAGGTTTTTCAAAATCCCGTGGGAACTCTTTGATTTTCCGGGATAAAAAGTAGCCTATGTGCTAATCCAGGATATTATCTATCTCCATTCTGAGTTTCAGCCAAATCCGTTCAGTGGTTTTTGCGTTAAGGAGTAACAAACATATACACACACACACATACACACAAACTTTAGCCTTTATAATTTTAGTGTGATATTGAGATGTTTGCCGATGTCTTCATCCAATGTCCTTTCGCAGTCGCAGCGATCGGGCTGGTCGCACTCGAGCAGCCAACAAGGTGGTCACCACCACCATCCGTCCGGCGTCAGCTCCGAAACCGAACTAGACGCGCAATACGCACAGGTATTTGCCTATAAACATTTTTTTTTATTTGTACTAGAAAGTTGTAACAATAAAGAGAAAAATAAAGAAAATGTGGACAGGGAAGAACTTATCTCTATAAAAGATCTCTACCAGTGACCCTTGGCAGTGCGAAAGGTTGTAAAGGGAGTAGAATAGGTATAGCAAAGTTAGAAAGTATTCATGAAAAAGGTTTAATAGATATGTGTTATATTATGTTTTACTTTAGCGCTCCATACGACGCTGCATAAAAATTTTACTTCTCCATACAAACGCATTACGCCTATTATTCTATTTGTTATTTTAGGTCTATAACTATGCCATTATATCGATTTATCTCTCCATTATCTATGCCATAAAATAATAAATTTAGTAAAATTATATTATTTACTTTGAATAATTTATGACCTTTGAAAAATCCCTATTTTAGGGCAAATATTAAGGAAACTTCGTGCGTAAATAAATTATGTAAGAAACTAGAAAATAGAAAAAATTACAACGCCATGTCACACTTTACTTTATAGTCATTTTTAAAAGTCTTTAGTTTGTGTAAAAAAATCGGATCAACGAGACGAATTCAAGGACTTCCGAAGCGATTTTAAAAAGACGATGGGCGAGTCCTTTTAAACTAAACGGGGCTGTTTTTTGCAGATAAAGGAATCGAACGAATACATGGAAGCGCCATCAATGACGAGGTTAAGAAGACACAGGAGACATGAGAAGACTGCTTTACATCAACCATGTATGATAAGATTTTATTTAAGATCCAATTGCGTAGGTCTTCTTCCATTCATATGTTTAACTATAATTTATACTTTTCTAGCTGATACCCGCGACTTCATTCCCGTGGATATAGGTTTTTTAAAAATTCCGTGGGAACTCTGCTTTCCGGGATGCAAGCTACCTTTGTACCAAACATATAAATCGGTTAAACGGATGGGCCTTTAAGAATCCCGTGGGAACTCCTAGATTTTCCGGGATAAAAAGTAGCGCCCACGGAATGTGATCTGGCTCTGTACCTTTCATTAAAGTTGGTAAAGCTGTTGGTCCAGAAAAGGCTAGCAGACAAATTATTGACAGACAGACACTTTCGCATTTATAATAAGTAAATATAAGTATGGATTACCGATGTTTACAACGTTTAATTCATGGTATTACGTGTATAGCGTTCTCGGAGACTGATAGTTCCGGGTCGAGCGAGGCGTCGGGCGGCGCGCGCGCGCACGTGCGGCGGCGCCACGCGCACCACGCGCATCACGCGCCCAGACATTACAAGAAAAGGTAACCTACCCACTATTAGTAAAGTGTTTAGTATACGGGGTTTCAGCACAATCCAATACCAATAACCATTTGCCTTATTTTGTAGTTTAGTGATCTAGTATTTTTCAAACCCGCATTGTATGCAAAAACTCAGGTCAATGCCCCACTTCAGACTTCGAGTGGCCTATTTACGAAACGTTCGTTGACCTCTAGTTTCAATCCGATGTTTTATTTGCAATATATTGTGAAACTTTTATAAGATACAGGATTTTTAAAAATGATATCCAATCTGCCACAGTGGCAATAGGTAATTGTAGAGATTTTTTTTAAATAGTTATGCGGCGTCCATCTTATTCGAGATCTTGTAGTATAACACGGTATATCATTTTTATTGTTGCCTTATATAATTAGGTTTTTTTCAGTATTTTATTATAATAGCTCCCTGAAAGCAAATAATGTATCTGTTGTATTTTAGGTCATTGGGTAACTTAGTAGCGGTTCAGAGTCCTAGAGTGCCCAAACTGGGCATGTTTGTGGGTCCGCCCGAACTGCCCACTGGATATAGAGCGAGGACGCAGGAAGATAAGGGTGAGTTTACAGTTACATGCTTTATTTCGCTGTATAATTCAATTCAATTCAATTCAAATTATTTATTCAATTATTCAACTCTATATATAACTATAACTCAGTAGCAGTACAGAATCGTAGGGTGAGATTTATAGAGCGCACTTTGATTTTGCTTAGACTTAAGTTCCAGTTAAAACGAGACAGATTTGACGTGCTTCACTTTTGGTTGTATTAATAGTTTGTTTGTTTCAACAGCAGCCAGTGAGTCAAGTGAAGGCAGCTCCGACGGCGAGACGCGGAGGCCCCGGCCTTTGCCCCCTCCACCGCACCACGAGCCTACGCACAAGGTAAATGCCTATCCATAAAGTAAAAGTCAACGCATAAGGTTAAATCCGACGCATAAGGTAAAAGCCTATGCATAGGGTAAAAGTCTACGCATAAGATAAAAGCCTACGCAAAAGATAAAAGCCTGCGCATAAGGTAAAAGCCTTCGCATAAGGTAAAAGCCTACGCATAAGGTAAAAGTCTACGCATAAGGCCTATGCTTATGTCGGCTTTACCTTATGGTAAAGAAGGAAAAAGCCGACGCATAAGGTAAAAGTCTACGCATAAGGTTAAAGTACGCATAAGGCCTATGCATAAGGTAAAGCCGACGCATAAGGTAAAAGCCGACGCATAAGGTAAAAGTCTATGCATAAGCTAAAAGCCTACGCATAAGGTAAAAGCCTACGTATAAGGTTGAAGCCTACACATAAGGTACAAGCTTATGCATGACGTAAAAGCCTACGTAAAAATTTTGATAGCTTAGTGGTTACGCCGGTTCAAACACCACCTTTTGCACTATTGTCGTACCTATTAGCACAAGCTTTACGCTCAGTTGGATGGGAAGGGGAATATTAGTCATGGTAAACTTATATAGCTGGCTAATATTCTTTAAAAACATCACTCGCTTTAATGTTGTAGAAAAACATTGGGAAGAGACCTGCGTGCCTGAAAGACAGGCTGAGATCTATAGAGCGCACTTTGACTAAGTCACTGCTAAAACGAGACAGAGTTATACCGCTTGCATAAATCTGTCTCATTTTAACTCAAACTTATGTCTAAGAAAAGTCAAAGTTCTCCAAAATGTTTGTATTCTCCCACAGGTATTATCGGGAGAGTATCCGTCTTCGGCGCAAGACAACTCGTCGTCAAGTGCCGCTGACTCGCGACGCAGGCCCACCGCTTTCGGCAAACACGACCGAAGGCATAAGGTACAACCCATCACCTACCATGGCCCCACCAACTTTGCAGCTGAATTGGGCTGAAACGCGGGAGGGTGCCTATTCGGTACTACTCGATGGCTCTTTCCTGGAGCGCCTTCTTGACTCCCTACAAGTTCTTTCTTTCTCTTCCTTATCTCCTCTTCTCTTAGGCTTCTCTTTCTGGGGCAGATGTCACAAATACGGGAGAATCCCGTCGCTAATCGTGGTGCCAAATTTCATGATTCTGGGTCAACGGGAAGTAGCCTTTAGGCTTCTTGACAGACAGACAGACAACAAAGTGATCTTATAAGGGTTTTTTTTCCTAAAAATGTATTTTATTTGTTTCAGGAATTCTCAAAAAGCAAAGACAAAAAAAACGCAGCTCAAATACAAAATCCACCCCCACAAAATTGGGGTCCACAGGTAAAGTTACCGATATATATAAATCAAAAACTATTATGCATAAAAATAAATAAAAATCTGTTTTAGAATGTACAGGTAAATCCCTTTCATATGATACCCCACTTGATATAGTTATCTTATATTGAAAATTGAAAACACTAATAATTTTATTTTTGATAATTGCATGGTTCTAGATCAACGGGAGGTACCCTATAGATTTTCTCGACAGACATGACAGACGGACAGATAGACAGACAACGAAGTGATCCTATAGAGTATTCTTTTTTCCTTTTGAGGTACAGAACTCTAAAAACACACTGTATATTATACAACTACCTATCAATATAGTATAGGCGAAAGATGCAACAAAAATATTTGTTCTTAGTTAAATAAAAATGTTTCCCAGGGTCCACACGGCGTGCCCCTGTTCGTAGAGAAGTGCGTAGATTTCATCGAGCGGGAGGGGCTGGCGTCTGAGGGCCTGTACCGAGTGCCCGGCAACAGGGCGCACGTCGATATGCTGTTTAGCAAGTTTTATGAAGGTAATGCTATAACTACCTATTATATATATTAAAACATTTCTGAAACAGAATTTGTAACATGATACTGGACTTGCGTTTTCCGGATTATCGGCTGTCAAGGCACAGCTTCACCACAGCAACAATAGACTACAAATATAATGTCAATCCTTAAAAACTACCTACTAATTATAAATTACTAGCTGATGCCCGCGACTTCGTTCGCGTGGATGAGGGTTTTTTAAAAATCCCGTGGGAACTCTTTGATTTTCCGGGATAAAAAGTAGCCTATGTGCTAATCCAGGGTATAATCTATCTCCATTCTAAATTTCAGCCAAATCCGTCCAGTAGTTTTTGCGTGAAGGAGAAACAAACATACACACACACACATACAAACTTTCGCCTTTATAATATTAGTGTGAAGTGTGATGTTAAAATTATACATCGTCAAACAGTCCGCCACTAGTTGCCCCTGAGCCAAAGGTGCCCATCAAGCTGGCGGCATTGCCACGCGGAATAGCGACGGGCAACCTTTGGACCAGTCTCCCGATTGTGTAAGAAAAACGTTTTCATGGTTATCGTTATCGTCAAGAAATTCTGCCCTTTGATTGGTTCATTCGCTGTTTACCTTTTTTCACAGCCAATCAAAGGGCAGAACTTCTTTACGGTGAATACATTTTTCTTACACAATCGGGGGGCAGGTAGGCCCCGGAGCGCGGATTACAGCCTCTTTCTCTTAGGCGACGGCCGATGTCGCGCAGAAAACCCTTCACCCCACCCCAGCAGCCCATCGTCTCCACCGCCAGTGGGACGATATGTTCCAGTGTTTTGTACAATATGTTCCAGATCCTAACATAGATCTAGAAGCGCTAGATATCCCCGTAAATGCGGTGGCGACGGCGCTCAAGGACTTCTTTTCGAAGAAATTGCCACCGCTACTCGACGACACCAGCATGGCGCAGTTGGAGGATATTGCGGGTAAGAGTTAACACTATGAAATAAAATGAAATGAAATGATTCTTTATTTTGCGAAATGTGAGTAACAATGATGGTAGGTATATTGACAGGTCCTTGGTCCTTCACATTTTGCCATTTGTGTATGGCGTGCAAAATATATAGTTAGCCTATTAATTACAATAAATAACCAATAAAAAATAACAATATTAATTGAGATTGAAATGATCACGCGAACCATGACAGTGAGATATTACAGTTGGTTAGGTACACCAGTTCATTATTCTAAGAATTACAATATCAAAGTGTCCTAGTCATTTAGTCCTAAGTATATTTTTTTATCATCTACATCTTAAAATGCAAGGCGAGATAAAAGACAAACGTAGACCTGTAGTCGTAGTCTGTAGTAGACTTGGTTCGTCTGTTGCCTTATGCCCAATTCATTTCTTTGTTACAGCAAAAAACCATGGAAAACCGAGTAAAGTATGATAGGTATAGTACGCGACAGGTCGAGGGAATCGTGGTATGACACGTCACCCGCGCTGTCCCGCACCGGGTTAGCGCGGCGCCTGTACGGTGTGTAGGGCATCCTCACCACGATTGCCATCTTGCCCTGTCGCGTACTATACCTATCGTACTTTACTCTGTTTTTCAGGCTTTTTTTGTTGTTTTTACAATACTCCATCCTCTAAGCGTCGTGAGTGGCGACTGGCTTAAGGTCAATTTATTGAGGCCTCCGTTTCGTGTTGCAGCGATGCGAGGCTGCATAGCGGGCGGCGTAGAGCTGAAGGACCGCAGTTGGAGGCTACTGGCTCTACGCGCGCTGCTCGCCTCCGCACTCACGCCGCCCGCGCGAGCGACCCTGGACTACTTGCTGAACCATTTCGCGAGGTATGTGGAAATGAAAAAATCCGGCCAAGTGCGAGTCAGACCCGCGCACTGAGGGTTCCGTACTCAGGTATTTTTTCCAACATTTTGCACGATAAATAAAAAACTATTATGTATAAAAATAAGTAAAAATCTGTTTTAGAATGTACAGGTAAAGCCCTTTCATATTATGATACCCCACTTGGTATAGTTATCTTACTTTGAAAATTGAAACACATTTTTTTATAAATGATGTTGTAACCACACATTCGCGGTTTTCAGATTTATTCCTGTACTTGTGCAATAAGACCTACCTACCTGCCAAATTACATGATTCTAGGTCAAAAGGAAAAGGCTACGAGTTTCTACGGGATTTTTAAAAAACCTAAATCAATTACGAAGTCTCAGGTATCATCTAGTACTGAAATAAATGTCAATTTTTGTTTTGCAGGGTGGCAGATAACTCGAAGCTGAACTCCATGGACAGCAAGAACCTGGCCATCTGCTGGTGGCCCACGCTACTGCCGGTGCACTTCTCGGATATGGGCCGCTTCGAGATGACGCGGCCCTACCTCGAGGACATCGTGCAGACCATGATCGACCAGCACCCGTTCCTGTTCCGCGGCCAGGAGGCCTTCGTCATGGTGTGAGGACCGTGTGTGAGTAACACTCTATTCCCTCACTCTCATATGTCGCCTCTACTGGTCTAGCTGGCTCTGGACCGATTTCTTTCAAAATCGATATATAGGGTTTCCGTGTAAAAGAAGAACCTGTAGGTCGATTCCGAAAAACCTGCTTTATTAAACTGCGACATTATTACAATCGCAATTGTTGTGATTGGCTGAATTTATGGTATTCTTGTTGCAACAATGCTTTGTAGCCAATAGACAGCGAGTGATAACCAATCAGATGTGATTGCATAATGACATTGTAGCTGTCATTCTACCGTAATGGAGCGGCTGTTCTCTGAATTAGAAAAAATGGCCACCATTTTGATTGTTTAGTCCGGGTAACTACTTGCGTTTGACGGGTGTCCTCCGACGCCTTATCTCGTTATGCCTGTGAAAACCCAGCTGGTCCGATCACTGTATAATATAGTGAAAACTTCGTTAGCGCGAATCAGGCTATTTGGCGAGTGATCGCAGATACTGTGGCGACATCTAGTTTGTTTATTGTTATTTACGTCGTCAAGGCTCGCATCGCAGTATGCTAAATCCAAACTTATCGGTTCTTTTAGCGGTTCTTATGGTAACTTGATACGGTATATCAAACCCATCAAACTTGGGTTGCTCTGAAAATGAGTATTTTTTATCTATTTGTTGAGTTTTAAAATCCAAGTTTGACGATATGATTTTGTCATTCCAGGAACCCACAATGCAGGTTGCATTCGTGATGGACGACGTGTGACGTCAGCTTTAAGAGTGACGTAACAAAACGTGGATTGTAACGTTTATATTGCCGTGTACCGTTCCAGTGAGGTTATATTATATGATAGTGCGTAAGGCGGCTATGGACACGCGATTGTAGGCTTTATTGGTTCCGAATAAGTGTCTATATTTCTCTGACGCTTCCACCGAGCCGTGCCGACCACTTTTGTACGTCCGATTCGCAGGCCGCGGTGGAGGGTCGAGCGGCTATTGTTGTTGTATTGTAGGGTTTTTAACGATTCGGTATTCCAAATTGGCGGATTATTTTTACAAGTGTTGTCATATCATATTATGCTTAGAGTTACACCGCGACGCTTCCGTAAACGATATATATTTAGGGTGTTAGCACACTGGCGATTTGCAAGCGTTTTTTCAGCGAGACGATTCGTAAACTGGTTTTCTGCAACGCGGATGTCGCGTTCTTGCAATATCGCTCACTCACTCGCACTCGCGTGTACATTTTAGGGCCAATTTCTTTGCGGCTCAGTTGCAAGCATGTTCACTTATCGTCTTGTTAAAAATACGTTCGAAAATCGCCAGTGTTTAAGCCCTTTGCGCTATTATTTTGATTATACGTCGACTAGTGTATGGGGAAGATAGGTTAAATAATTAATTATAAATTATTATTCGATCGTGTGAACTGACGATGTACGGTGGACTAATATCGGATCAGTATTTTAACGGTAGGTGTTAATCAAATTATATCGCATTTCTATTAGGCGTAAGGTTGAGATTCCTGCACAAAAAGTATTTAACGTAAAAAAAAAAGTAAAAAATAAACGTTTTTTAATCTAAGTATTATTGGTATATTTAACATTATATTATTATTATATATTTGAATTAATTACTATCAATTAAAGGCAACACCACGTAATGAGCACATTCCGTTCAGTCGTTGAGTAATTATTGGATAATTGTTAATATTAATGAATAACTAATTAGTGATATGCGTGTAAGGTTTTGAAACGCTTATTTAGGCGGACAGCAACGAAATATAACTTGGATGTTTTCATATTTGATTTAACTACCTTATTACGTACTTTTGTAATATTGTGTGTAATTCTGTGGGTGGTTCTGAACCAAATAAAATAAAATTTCCTTGGCGTGGATTTAGATTTTTAAAGATCCCATTAGAATTCTTTAAAATCTTCGTCTACGTTATAGACTTACTTAAGGTATTTCTTTCTTTGGTTTCTGGGAACTGTCTAAACAGCCACCAAAGTTCGTTTGATTTAAAAAATTATACGGCCTCAAATGAAGTTATGCCATTCAAAATTTTACCTTAATGCTTTGTGTTAAGGAACAAATTTCAAAAGCTAATAAAAATCTTGTGGCGAGTATTATTACTAACAAACGAATGCTTGTGGCTGTCTAGACACTTCTTTATTTGTATAGATTTGGTGACAGGCTCTGATTGGTCGATTTTCCCGCCAGAAAACCTACTGATACTGATGATGACACAAACTGTAGCCATCTCGCTTTCCCTCATAGAGAATGAACGAAATGCAAGTAATGCGTTGCGGTCCGACTAAATAGCCGTTTTCGTGCGTGCACAAGATTTTGAACATGGCCGGGGAATTTGAAAAAATCGATTTTGCTTTTTAGTGTGTTCTTTTACTCACAACCTTTTGTTTCTAAATCTGAACAAAATTTTACAATAAAATTGTACATTTTACAATGAGAAATATTAAAATACGGGTTTTTTTTTTCAAAACTTTATTTCTTAAGCTTAATTCAGGAAATGGAATTTTTACTAAGATTACTCTTGCCTATAACGCTTAGATTTTTGGTTCTTAGACCTAATTGTTAGGCACCTAGTTGGTTGATGAAATATTTTTTTTTTATCTTGCCATTCGAATACATATTTAAGGCTGGTAATGTTAAATCAATTATAGTCTTTATAGAGGCAGCTGATACGTATTTCGTTTTCGTATATGAGATGGATTTTATTGTAATTTTTTCGCTTACTAATGATAAACTATTTTGATCAATTTTTTTCTTGAGATTCCAATCTAACAGCTATATCATTGTATCTTTTAAGTACGTCCAATGCTTTATGCTTATAATATTTAGTTCTTAATTTCTATGTATTTATGGCTATTTGTTTTCTTTGTACAACTACCCTTTTTTACTAAGGTTTTAAATGTATTTTTTATACACATTGTAGATAAAATACGATCTCATAATTTACAAAAACCAATTCTCGCTTTGGTTTCGGGTGTAATTTGGTGCAGTAGACATTTAATACACATAAAATTGCATTCTGCATCCTTTTAGAAAAAAACATGTGAGAACTTTTTATGGCGAAAAAGATTCGAATTGGTGGCCCAAATATTTACACTGTATAATTTTGTTTGATATGAATTTTATTCGACAATAGCCATCTTTAGACAATAAGACGGCGGTGTACGATTTGACACTAGGCTGAGATCTACAGAGCACACTTTGACTTTGCTCAGACTTAAGACACTGTTCAAACGAGACAGCGTTATACCGCTGGCATAAATCTGTCTCGTTTTAACTGAAACTTAAATAGCTGTATAGATTTCAACCAAGTTAACGCACACTCGTTGTGTTCAGTGAGGGAGGACATTCCGATTTTTTGTGGGATATCTGCGTCAAAGAAGTATTTTTCGCCGATTTTCGATGGACCTACTATTATTTTATCGGAAGTCAGCGACAGGCTTACATGACCCGTCTCGCTCGCGCTACAGCACCAAATTACTGCTTACGCCACACTACACTTATCACAACTTTTTTTTGTGAAATATATACTTTGTTTAATTAATATGCTTTTACCTTCTTAACTCAAACAAAAACATCACATTGTAAATTTTTAATTTATTTAAGAATATTAATTTAGGCTAGGGACAGATTAGAGATGTTTCGCGAGCAGAGAAACCGGGTGTTTCATTCCACTCTAATGTATCGTATTGAATAAGGAGAGCGCAGCATTTGTACGGATAAGACGCAACCCGTTCGCGTTTTTTCCGTACATCCGTAACATAGTACGGTAGACGCCGAAATTCGGCAACTATATATAAATGTATAACTTCACTCCTAACAGCTCAGGTTTTATAAACTTATATACTTACTTAAACGGCTAAACTCGGGAGAATTTTACTAGTTTTGAATCCAATCGGAGTCCTTATTCATGAGCCTGTTCATGCGAAAACGCAAATGAAACTGGAATTTCTCGCGGTTTTACGCGCAAGGATAACTTGAGTTTTTGGGTGGTGCCCTAAGCGAAACTGCTGCTTGCCTAATTTCGGCTACATTCGTCTCTAGCCATAATCTGAAATATATTAGGCGAAATCTTAATAGTGGTCCGTTTATGAAGCGGATGGCCTATTTTGTATATTTAAGTGTTTATAAATAGACTGATTGTAGAAATTATTTTATGTGCGATAATTATTATGCAAAAAAGAATATTTTTGTATGCTGATTTTTTTTCAATTGATATATTTTAATTTTTAATTTATTTTAGCATCGGTATGTTAATGTGGAGGATAAGATTTCAGTTAGAATCTTTTGCATCACATATTTTTTAAATGACTCCACTTTTTGGAGCGATTTTGAGTCCAAAACACTAAAATTCAAACATTAAAAAAATCGTAAGTGACAAAAATGTTATCCTCTACATGGAAAAACATGTTAAATATAATGAAATATTATTGGCAACCTTATTTCAACGATGAAGTATGTGTAACACACAGTACGAGGGTTAATTATGTAAATTTATTTTAGAATGCATTTAGATATACATGTCGTTTTTAGTTTTAAATTCTAATCACAAGTATCCAGTGCAATCATTTAGTTTATCCCACAATTTGTACACAAAATGTATCCTCGTGAAGCTTTTAAAAACGTATAGAAGGAAATGCAATTTCTATATAATTATAATAATAATATATTTAATATATATGTTTGCGTTTAAGGCCTTAATTCTCTATGACATT
This sequence comes from Maniola jurtina, assembly GCF_905333055.1. Taxonomy (NCBI): domain Eukaryota; kingdom Metazoa; phylum Arthropoda; class Insecta; order Lepidoptera; family Nymphalidae; genus Maniola; species Maniola jurtina. The sequence continues at coordinate 3,074,329 of NC_060051.1, forward strand.
GAAATCATGTAACTAATAAG